>NC_073693.1:20812001-20828258 GCF_029784155.1 Uranotaenia lowii
GTTCAACAAGTGGCAGCATGTCAGTTCCACAACATTTTACAACGGTGACCAAAAAGGTACTCAGCCGATCATTTTATGTTAGCCTGATTTTCCCAGATATTTATTTTCAAGCTCCGTGAATTTTCAAAAAAAAAAAAATGTTGGCAACCCTGCTCTCCATCGTCCTTATTATCAGGGGGAGGCATCGATACAGGATTTGTCTGTGTATCGAGTGACCAACATCTGTTAAATAAGTGCTGGTGAATGACGTTTTTAAGCTTTTTTTCCTCATATTTCAGCTTTTTTCCTCATATTCAAGCTTTTTTTTGCCTTGAGAGCATAGGAGATGAAAGCTTAAATATGACGGATAAAGCTTCAATCTGACAAAAAAAAAGCTTGAATCTATGATATGTGCTTCAAACGGATTGTATATCGTTGCCGGGACCTGGTCGTGAGCGGTAGTCAGTTAACGGACAATATTCAGTGAAAACAACTATTTTAGGAACACGTACGAACTTAGAAAAAAACCGTGAAATCTTTGTATATTTCCAAAATTTTGTAAGACAGGCACTTCTTACTTCTCTGGTCTCACGTCTTATTATAATGTCTCAGGTCTCAAGTTTCAGTTTAGGAAGTCATAAGGAGGTTTCATGCATTAAGGAGAAGTGACTTGAAAGTGCTCAAAAAACTTTTATTTATACACACATGAACAATAGACTTTTAAGCCATCGAGCCATGGTTCCCCCAATCAAAAAAAAAAAATCATAATGTTGTCCATTGCAAAGAGCTTTTTTCATTCAGATACCGTGTGAATTTAGAATACTGTATGCGAAAACCCGTGTAAAACAACTTGATGGCTTTTGTTCCTTTAGAAAATTGGAGTAAAAGGATTCAAAGATAAGATTAACTCATTTGATAAAATACACAATTCAACAAAACTTACATTTTTCCCAGGTGAAAAGAATATAATATTAGCACCAGCAGTGATTTCAGTTGAATCCAATGCAAAAAGACATACTGCTATTCAACAATAAATTTTTCTAACCTGATAAGAAACGAAGTTGCGATTTTCTATAAAGAATTTATAAATTGGCACAAAAACTGTTACCCGGCTCGGTTCCACAGAAGCAACAAAAATTTTGTTAACTTTTCAGAACAAAACATACAAACTTAAAAGATAAATTTTACTCATGTAAACGTCATATAAAAAATTTAAATTCTATATAAAAAAGTTCTCTGTTTACGAAATTCTATAAAGATAATTTTGAAAAAAAAAAATGATTATTTAGGCCCCAAAAATGTCGCAAATATATCGAAATATTTATGATTGTCACGGAGATTCAAGTTTAGTTTTTTTTTGCATAACACTTGGTACGGTCTATTTCATAAGCCATTAGCAAAAAATATATGTTTAAAGTGATTAATCAAAGACTCAAAAGTTTCCGATACCAGAATGAAATCATAGGTGATGTCAATAGACTGTCGTCAGGACCTTTGAATTCATCATAAGGTTCAAGGGTATTGACACCAGAGAATTCGCAACTCATGTATTCCCGCCAAAAACCTGACAAACGATCGCGTGCCCACATTAAGCGAGCGGCTTCAGTCAGTTGATTATCAATAATTCATTTTCACGACTAGTTACCTACTGGCTGCATGTTGCGCTCAGACACATCGAAGATGCCATCATCCGTTTTAAGCTTTCCCGTCTTATTCAGACTCGCTGCATTGTGTCTTGCAGCAGTAAGTAACTAACTAAGCCTAAGTAAGTGAGTACCGACTTCAAGAAAAACCTGTGGAGCTTGTTCTCGAACGAATCAATCAATGACTTGGGGTAGGTTTTATGATAGTTACTCGAGGAACGTTACCAGTTTTCACTTAGAAGAAGCTTGTTACTTTCCAGTAGCCGCTGGCTCGAATTGACCTCCATTTACTATGTTGGAGTAAATTAAAGTGAAACTATGAGTTACAACTTCAAGTCACTTTCTATCGGTTTTGTAGATAGTGTAACCTCAATAATTCAATTGTCTTTAGGATTTTGTTTAAAAATCGCCAATCATCGCTTGAGTAGACTCCAAAAAAAAATTCACATCCTTGTTAATTTGACTGTGTTGTTAATTGTTGTCCATGTTCAGCTCGTTTCGAAATCAACCAAAAAGTCAGCTGAACAAACCGAAAACAATCGTGGAAACTTTGGTTATCTCATCCAGCTCAACATCATCATCTCGGTCTTCATCAGCCTGATGAAGTGACAAGACCTTGTTGTGATTTTTTTGTTTTGGTTTTCGTTCGGAAGTTTTTCGTTGTCATTTTCCCAACTTGCACATTTTCTTCTCGAATCTCGTTGACGCGCTCAAGTTGCATTTTTCCTTCCCAGACAGACAACCGAGCAAGATGCCAAAATAAAACGAAGGAAATTAAACTTTAAACTTTTCTCACAGCAGCAAAATGCGCAGAAATTTTGAAATGTGAATGCACTTCAGAGTTTTTTTTTGGTTTTTTGGTTCCGCCGGACGAAGTCGTGATTTTTCCCTATGTTACGTCTTCGGAGGGTTTGTTTACTTTTCTTGCCTGCTTTCTTCTTGGTCTCTCGATTGTGGTTAAATATCGAAATCGATGCACAATTGGATTTCAGGTGCTAATCCGGAAGGTGAAACCGGTTATCTACTTATTTATACTCGATGGTTGTTTTATAATATCGCGCAATTTATACCGTGCTCATTGAAAAGTGGAAGCTCAAACATTGCAAAACAATATTGTTTTGATCATTGGGAATCGCAAAAAAAAAGGTTTGGCCAAGGCCTTTCTCAAATTCTAAACAATGTCGCCAAACGATGCTTCCAGTACCAATAATCGTGACACTACCGGAGGATATTTTCGTTGAATTGAGTAGGTACCTACAAAGTAAGAGGCTTTCTCTTGCGGATCGTGAAATCGACATTTTTTTTTATTTGCCATTCATGCATACTAATATTTCGGCGGTTTGGAATTGGTTATCGATATCTATCGATCAAGCAGATTCATTTTGTTGGCGTTTGACGTTTTGAATATGCATGAAGGAGCTTCAAAATTAACTTTATACATATTAGAAGTGTTCGGCGAAAAAATCTCTGTAAAATCCAACTGTTGAAAAATAATTTTTCAAGGTGCTTCCTCAAGCAACCAAAATTTCCATGTTATCTTCGATGTGAACATTCAAAGTTGCATGAAAGCTGAATAAAAGTTCCGATAAAGATTTATTATGACAAAAATGACAAAAATGACAAAAATGACAAAAATGACAAAAATGACAAAAATGACAAAAATGACAAAAATGACAAAAATGACAAAAATGACAAAAATGACAAAAATGACAAAAATGACAAAAATGACAAAAATGACAAAAATGACAAAAATGACAAAAATGACAAAAATGACAAAAATGACAAAAATGACAAAAATGACAAAAATGACAAAAATGACAAAAATGACAAAAATGACAAAAATGACAAAAATGACAAAAATGACAAAAATGACAAAAATGACAAAAATGACAAAAATGACAAAAATGACAAAAATGACAAAAATGACAAAAATTACAAAAATGACAAAAATGACAAAAATGACAAAAATGACAAAAATGACAAAAATGACAAAAATGACAAAAATGACAAAAATGACAAAAATGACAAAAATGACAAAAATGACAAAAATGACAAAAATGACAAAAATGACAAAAATGACAAAAATGACAAAAATGACAAAAATGACGAAAATGACAAAAATGACAAAAATGACAAAAATGACAAAAATGACAAAAATGACAAAAATGACAAAAATGACAAAAATGACAAAAATGACAAAAATGACAAAAATGACAAAAATGACAAAAATGACAAAAATGACAAAAATGACAAAAATGACAAAAATGACAAAAATCACAAAAATGACAAAAATGACAAAAATGACAAAAATGACAAAAATGACAAAAATGACAAAAATGACAAAAATGACAAAAATGACAAAAATGACAAAAATGACAAAAATGACAAAAATGACAAAAATTACAAAAATGACAAAAATGACAAAAATGACAAAAATTACAAAAATGACAAAAATGACAAAAATGACAAAAATGACAAAAATGACAAAAATGACAAAAATGACAAAAATTACAAAAATTACAAAAATTACAAAAATTACAAAAATTACAAAAATTACAAAAATTACAAAAATTACAAAAATTACAAAAATTACAAAAATTACAAAAATTACAAAAATTACAAAAATTACAAAAATTACAAAAATTAAAAAAATTACAAAAATTACAAATATTACAAAAATTACAAAAATTACAAAAATTACAAAAATTACAAAAATTACAAAAATTACAAAAGTTACAAAAATTACAAAAATTACAAAAATTACAAAAGTTACAAAAATTACAAAAATCCCAAAAAAGAGAAAAATGATAAAAATGACTTAAATGATAAAATAAGAAAAAAATAACTTAAGTTACATAAATGCAACAAAACTGTTTCTAAAATTTCTGAACAGTTACTTGAAAAATTAAATAAAATATCACTCATTCATATTCTCTATGAACAACTAGCGAAGTAGACAATGTGCAACTCGAGACCCCATACACCCAACCCTCGGGTAGTGGTCATATCACCTCTTGTCTGCAACTCCGATTCTCTACCTCCCCGTGGTGCTAGCTGGGGTGCGAGTAACCTTAGCGGAGATCGGGTACCCAACCCCGGTGGATGCTTTGGTCGCATGCAGACTGAGTTAGGGGGCTTCGTACGCGTCTGTTCTCCATGTCAGGGGCGGCGTGCGGAGTGCAACAGCGTCCTGATGGTGTTCGGGACCCAAAACAGCAACATCACGACGGTCCTCCTGCGAGATAGTGGGGTTAGCTGCGGGCCTTGCGAGCCTGTGACTACAAAAAACATAAGCAACGAACAACGAACAACAAATTTCGGATGGAAATCGGCAAAGACCCACGCGACGAAAAGGGACTAGCGATTGGAAACTTGGAACATGGAACTGCCGATCTCTAAATTTTGTGGGCAGTACCCACGTGCTCTCCAACGAATTGAAGAGCCGCAAATTCGACATCGTAGCGCTGCAGGAGGTATGCTGGAAGGGCTCCACGGTACGAACGTACCCAGATGGTCGTGCCATCTACCAGAGCTGCGGCAAAACACACGAGCTTGGAACAGCTTTTATAGTGATGGGAAAGATGCAAAAGCGCGTGATCGGGTGGTGGCCGATCAACTCACGAATGTGCCGGTTGAGAATCAAGGGCCGGTTCTTCAACATCAGCATCATCAACGTGCACAGCCCTCACCTCGGAAGTACCGGTGACGACAAAGACGAATTCTACGCGCAGCTGGAGCGTGAATACGACCGTTGCCCAAAACATGATATCAAGATCGTCATCGGGGATTTCAATGCTCAGGTCGGCCAGGAGGAGGAATTCAAACCGACAATTGGAAGGTTCAGTGCACACCAGCTGACCAACGAAAACGGCCTCAGACTTATTGATTTCGCCGCCTCCAAACGAATGGCCGTACGTAGTACCTTTTTCCAGCACCGCCTCCCACACAAGTACACCTGGAGATCACCGTACCAAACTCAATCACAGATCGACCACGTTTTGATCGACAGCCGGCACTTCTCGGACATCATCGACGTCAGATCCTGTCGGGGCGCCAACATCGAGTCGGACCATTATCTGGTGATGGTGAAGATGCGCCCAAAACTCTCCGTAGTGAACAACAAGCGAAACCGGCGCCCGCCTCGGTTAAATATCGCGCGACTGAAGCAACCTGAGGTCGCGGCAGACTACGCGCAATCGGTTGAAGCAGCGCTGCCGGCAGAGGGCGAGCTTGACGAAGCCCCTCTCGAGGACTGTTGGGATACCATCAAAACAGCCATCAACAGTGCTGCGGAGAACGTCATCGGTTATGTGGAGCGATCTCGACGGAATGACTGGTTCGACGAGGAGTGTAGGAGGGTGATGGACGAAGAAAATGCCGCGCGGGCGGCAGTAGTGCAAAGAGGCACCCGTCGAAATGTGGAAAATCACCGACAGCGGAAGAGGCAGCGAGTCCGACTTTTCCAGGAGAAAAAGCGCCGCCTGGAGGAGGAGGAGCTCCAGGAGCTGGAGCAGCTGCATCGTTCCCAAGAAACACGAAAGTTCTATCAGAAACTCAACGCATCCCGCAAAGGCTTCGTGCCGCAAGCCGAAATGTGCCGGGATAAGGACGGAGGCATCCTGACGGACAATCGTGAGGTGATCAAAAGATGGAAGCAGCACTTCGATGAACACCTGAACGGCGCACATGCAGGAGATCAAGACGGTGGGGGAAGGTACATCGCCGGCGTAGCCAACGACGAAGACGAGTCACTCCCAGCGATGAGTGAAGTTAAGGAAGCCATTCGCCAGCTGAACAGAAACAAGTCGGCTGGGAAGGATGGCATCGCAGCTGAACTCATCAAAATGGGCCCGGACAGGTTGGCCGATTGCCTACACCGGTTGATAATCCGGATCTGGGACATAGAACAGCTACCGGAGGAGTGGAAGGAGGGGGTAATATGCCCCATCTACAAGAAGGGCGACAAATTGGACTGTGAGAACTACCGAGCGATCACTGTCCTCAATGCCGCCTACAAAGTGTTGTCCCGAATCCTACTCCGCCGCCTAACGCCACAAGCAAACAGATTCGTGGGAAGTCATCAGGCCGGCTTTATGGAGGGACGGTCTACGACGGACCAGATATTCACATTACGGCAAATCCTCCAAAAATGCCGCGAACACCAAGTCCCTACGCACCATCTATTCATCGACTTCAAAGCCGCATACGACACGATCGACCGTAACGAGCTATGGAAAATCATGGACGAGAACGGCTTTTCCGGGAAGCTGATCAGACTGATCAAGGCGACGATGGATGGAACGCAGTGCTGTGTGCGGATTTCGGGTGAATTGTCGAGTTCATTCGAATCTCGCAGGGGGCTTCGACAAGGTGATGGTCTATCCTGCATGATGTTCAACGTGGCGCTAGAAGGTGTTATTCGACGAGCGGTGGGCGAAATGCGGGGCACGATTTTCAACAGATCCAGTCAACTTATTTGCTTTGCCGATGACATTGATATAGTCGGCAGATCATCTGCGGCGGTGGAGGAGACCTACCGCAAACTGAAACGCGAAGCAGGAAGGATTGGGTTGATGATTAATACGTCCAAGACGAAGTACATGCTGGCCTGCGGATCCGAGACCGACCGAACCCGCTTGTCCAGTAATAACAAGGTCACGATCGACGGCGACGAGCTGGAGATAGTCGAAGACTTTGTCTATCTCGGCTCACTGGTGACCGCAGACAATGACACCAGCCGTGAGATCCGGAGGCGAATTATCAGCGGAAGTCGTGCCTACTATGGACTCCACAAGCAACTGCGGTCGAGAAGACTTAGCCCTCGCACGAAGTGTAACCTGTATACGACGCTTATTAGACCGGTTGTTCTCTACGGGCACGAGACATGGATATTGCTCGAGGAGGACCTGCGTACACTCGGAGTATTCGAGGGACGAGTGTTAAGAACCATCTTTGGCTGCGTACAGGAGAACGGAATGTGGAGGCGAAGGATGAACCACGAGCTCGCGCGACTCTACGGCGAACCCAGTATCCAGAAGGTGGTGAAGGCTGGCCGGATACGCTGGGCGGGACATGTTGCGAGAATGCCGGACGACTGTCCTGCAAAACAGGTGTTCGCTACGAATCCGGTAGGAACAAGACGAGCGGGGGCGCAACGAGCGAGGTGGTTAGACCAAGTGGAGCGTGATCTGGCGAACGTGGGGTGCCCGAGGAATTGGAGAACGGTTGCCATGGACCGAGTGAATTTTAGGAATTATGTTCGTCAAGTTATGTCTTAAGACGGAATACTATGTGAATAAATAATAATGAACAACTTTGTCGAAGATTGTATCTTCTTAGGCAAACATGTTATCTTCTTTTTATTGAGGTATGTCTTTTGGCATTGAAAAACAATCAATGCAACTGACATCACTGCTTTTTCTTAGTAAGGTATTGCATGATTTTTTTGCAAGCAATATTTCGCTAAGCACCAGCAATGATGTCAGTTGAATAAATCATTTTTCAATTCCATAAGACATACCCTAATGTTGCAAAGCTTATTTTTTTTGGCTTCAAATCTTAGTTACGGTTTTCGTAAAAGTTGTTTAGCGGGAAATTTCCTTGAATTTATAATTGAATTCAAAATGGACATCACAATCATAAGCAGGTTGGGTTCCATAGAAAAAAAAATTATGTTGATTTTTTAGAACAAAATCGATAGCGAATTTTGAATAGGGCGAATGCGCGAAATGTAAACAAACTGAGTTATCAGCTGGATAAAAAAGTACGTTCGAAGACCTACATTTTGATCGTAGTTATCTAAAGGATATTTGGTTTTTGAGAAATAAAGGAAACAAAATAAAATTTTTGCTGTGAGCTTATGGAGCTGTCAAACTTTGATCGCGTTTTTCTCGAAACAGCGATGTTGGCGCATTCGCCGTATTCAAAATTCGATACCGAAATGTTCACTTTGCTTATTTAAACTTAAAAGATAAAATTAACGCATGTACACGTTACTGAAAAATTCTGCTAAAAATCATGGATGAATTTTGAACCATTTAATTTAACGTATAAAAAACTGATTGATAATTTAGAATTACAATTACTGCACAGCAAGTTTCGTGATATGAATTTAATCGATAAAGTAATTTATTTGAATGTCTTTGTTTTATCTAAATTTTGTTATGTAGCACAAGTATTCCCTCCATACTAATCAACACATAGCTAAAATAAAAAAAGGCAGTTGGACAGTTTTTCTGGAAAAATTTCATTTTTAAAATAGAAAGGAATCAGTTATATTTAAGACCTGAAGAAGGTGGACTAAATCTTGTAGATCCTGAGAGTAAAGCTAAAGCTTTGTTTATCCGCAATATTCTTTATGAAACCAGTGGAAATGAAAATTTAGATGAGGTCTATCTTCTTAACCTAAGATCATTTGAAATTTTACCGAGGAATGGGAGAGCTTAGATTGAAGAAGCGATATTTTTAAAAACTAACTTTTCATTGACAAATGTCAGAGCTTTATATTGGTATTTCATTGATACAAAAAAGATAATTCCAAAAATTGAAGATAATCTACCACTAATAAATTGGGAAACAATTTGGGAAAATTTAAATAGCAACTTCTTAACAGCTGAAGATAGATCGCGATTATTTGCGCTAGTTAATGATTTGTTGCCAAACGAAGAAAATTACGTTCATATAACATAGGCCGCCTTGAAAACAGCAATTGAGAAATTTGCTCAGAGCCAGATACGAATCTACATCGCATCAAACAATGTACAAATGCAAAGCCTGTATGGAAAGTCATTAAAGAAAAAATTAAAATATCTGTACAATCTCTTGAAGATATTCTTTCGTAGAAAATACAGCCAAAAAACCAATGTCAAAAAACTGTGCTATGGTTAGTCGCTAGGGGAATGAGTTTCAATATAGGAAGAGTAGGAAATTTATACATTTTTAAAAAACGCCTGAACGAATACAAATGGAATCATACGGTTGTATTGAAGAAACATTTTGGGAAATATGTAAACCTTTGTAACTAAGTTGTATGTTTTTTGAATAAAGAACTTTTTTATAAAAAAAAACCAAAAAGACCCAAGGGTTTGAGAAATTAAAAATCGCCCAAATTCGATTCAGTCTACAATATAAAATCTACAGACGTTCAATTTAAGATTAATTTTCAAATTACATCAGTAAACAACATTAACCTATCTTTTTTTCTTTTTCTATCGTTTCAGACTTCCCAAATCAATCAGCTCTTTGTTATCGAAATATGCAAAAAAATTACAAGTTTAAAAAAAGTTTGATTAATTGCTGTTTGTAAAGCATGCTTTTATAAACAAGGAAAACTCGCCCTTACGTCATTATCATATTTAATAGTGTTGTGTTTGTTGGATTTACAAGCGAAAAGTTTAACAATTTTATGAAAAAGTGTTTTAAATGTTTGTGAATAAGACAAACAAGCTCAAATTAATCAGTACCCTTCCTTCTAAACTACAATCATTATATGGAATATAGTTGTGAACATCGGGTGCAAAATAATTTAGTTGAAGAAAGAAAAGCAGAAGCAAACGCAAGAAAATAATCCATCAGTTCATAGGCAAACGTTACCGGAGATTTAATAGGATTACACATTGGTGCGGCTAAAGTAAATACTCAACGAAGGTGTAAGGAAGCAAAAGCCAACGAAGCTTTCGCAGAAGAGGAATCAGTTAAGTCTCAATATCTGGCATCTTTTTTTCAGTCATTGTCCCGGAATATTGATTTTTGTGCTTCCTTATTTAGAACGGATTTGAACCCCAGCTGCCATCATGAGGTAAGTTTTTTTTGTTTTAAAATGTTTTAAAAAATTCAGAAAGTAAAAGGAAGGAGGAACACCGAGATGAAATGAGATGAAATGAGATGAATTCTATCAATACAGCCGATAGAATAATTTTATTAAATTTCAGAAAATATATAGATGTCAAGATCGATACTCTGAATGGTTATCTCTTGAAATGCAAGAAAAAATCTTTTCTCATGTTTGATATATTTGAATTATTTTCAAAACCAATTTCTAATTAGGTTGAAGTTTTTTCAAACGTTAAAATCACTCAAACTGCACATTAAATTTCAGTGTAATACTTATTGATTACAGTGTGATTTTTGAATCTGAGTTCTGTGAAAAAGCGCCTGAATTTATACTAACAATTCAACACAATGAGATTAAAAAAAACCGCACAATCGAGGCGTTTTCTATCATTTAATAGTCTCCACTTTTGTTAATACAGTTGTACAAGAAAATTTGTAGCGTATTAATGTATTTTCATTTCCAAATCGAGAAGCATCTTAGCAAGGTATTATGTATGATGCATCTGTTCCAAAAAGGCAAACTTTACGTCATATTAGTGCCAAAAGCCATTCCATTCCCGATAGTGATGAGACACGTAGGAATACGTAATGATGTCAACAAATTATCACCAGGGAGTCCAATTAACGGTTACCTTTTGCCTTCTAATCGGCAAAGCAAAATTCCTCAGTTTTTTTTTGTTCGTGTAAAAATAGACATACGAACACCCAAGATTCATTTAGCTATATAGGCATCACCCAGATCAAAACTTGGAAGTCGGATGAACCGATTCAGAAAGTGCAAAAAAAAAGTTCAGCCATAAATTGGCACTTCCCATTTTGAGAAAGGGGTGAGAGAAAAAAACCGCCCAACTTAGCTGGAGGTCATTTCCACTCGAAACAAATAAACCGAGTTGGAAATGTTTAGTCGTCGTCGTCGTCGTAGTCGGAAACGCAGTTGGGATGGAAATGTTTTAATTAACGGGTGAAGATTTGCAATCCCCCTCAGGTGCCTGTTGACAGGTGTAAGTTGAAGGTGTTTTGAGCGTAAAGTGAAACATTCCACTAATTGGTTAGAAGAAAAAACGGAACATGTTACACAATATGTTTTTTTTAAGTTGTACCTGGTTTGTGTCGAACTCTAAAATTTAGATGGATTACTTTAGTACTGAATTTTTTCAAGAGAAATTTTTCCAAGAAAATTTAAAATAATCATAATGATCATCTAGTGACATAACTTTTTTTAAAGAGTGCTCAAAAGATTGGAACCATAAAATTACAGAAATGATAATTAATTTCTGAAATTTTTTTTTATGTGTCAATTTTTTTTATTGAATCCGATTATACTTCGATTTCAACCAAAATTAGTAAAATAATTGTGATATAGCTCAGTTGGCAAGTCTGTTGTCTCCTGAGCCGATGTCCACGAGTTCGAGCCCAAGAGTAAACATCGAACACAGTTGTACCGGATAGTTTTTTCAATAACGATCCGCCAACTGCAACGTTGATAAAGTCGCGAATGCCATAAAGATGGTAAAACGACTATAATCGAAACAAAACAAATTGAACTTCAAACTATGTCAATTAAATTGTCCTTTTGGTTTCAACGACCTTCTGAAGAGCTCACTCGGAGCGGATTGGGATCACTCGAAGATTACTATACCTCACATCCATCATTCATTATCGATTGGCTGTGAATTGCAAAGACACCAAGCGACATCAATGCATTCAATAGGGTGATCCATTTTTTGTTTGAAAGTATTTGATTGCAATCATCGGTTCTTACTAAACTATCCTTTATTTAAAAAAAAAATCAAAGGAACGTTTTGAATTTTTCAAATTGATCGAAAATCAGGTAGCGAAATAAGTTAATCCCTAACCCATATGCAGGTCACGTTATGAAAAGGGTGGAACCAATATGAATTGGTGATTTGTTTATTGACATGCATCAAAAGATGCTTGTTGCGAAAAGTTTCGTAACATAATAATGGAAACTTGGTGCATCGCATGGGTTTCCAATAGACAGTTCACGCCCACAATATTATGTGTTTGGTGTGCACATTGCAATTGTCATTCAAAATCGAGAGCAACTATTTGAAAACGAGGTTGATTGTAACGGATAGAATCATCCATACACATTAGACTGCCCCAAATTTGTATGGGAAATTCAAAACCTGTAAAATGTTATGCGCTGCAGGCTAAAATTAATCCTAGGCCTAGTGCAAGATCTCATGCCAAATTTTTCATCCGAAGACTGCAATTTGATTCGAATTAACATAAAAAAGTTATTAGGCGTCGAAAATAGGCAAACTTTTTTAAGGGTGAACCCCTTCCCGTTATCCGATCTGGCCCAAATTTGGCATGAGATCTTGCACTAGGCCTAGGATTAATTTTAGCCTGCAGCACATAACTTTTTCAAAAGTCGGGTCATTTAGGGCACTCTAATCCATATCCATAATAAAGGGACACTTTTTTTTAAATAAATTTTTGAAGATTATAATCAAAAGTTTGAACTTTCAAAATGATAATAGAAAGGTACTAACCTTCACCATGAAACAGTTTGAAGAATGTTTGAAAATTGTTTTATTTCCAAGCTATTTTTCTTAGTGATCATGTTTCATGAATTTTATTGCTAATACAATGAAATAGGGTTAAATAGAATGGGCTTGTGATATAGCTCAGTTGGCAAGTCTGTTGTCTCCTGAGCCGATGTCCGTGAGTTCGAGCCCGAGAGTAAACATCGAACACAGTTGTACCGGAAAAGCTTTTCAATAACGATCCGCCAACTGCATCGTTGATAAAGTCGCGAATGCTACTAGGGGAAAGTCGGGTAAAACGGACACAGCGGGTAAAACGGACACTTTCAATATTTCAAAAGTTACAATGTTTCGCACAAATCTAATGATGGGAATATGTTCGTCTAAGTGTATCAACACTTTTGAGACCCTTTGTTTATTTATAGCAAGCAAGGTCCCACAATAGTAAACAAAACAAACAAAATCTTTGAGGATCCATTATCTGATGTAATTTTCTCTCCTCATAAAATAGTTCATAACTCGCAAAATTTTCGAAAATTTCAACCGTTTTCAAAGGTAGAGTGATAATTAGGCTTCTTTTTAACCATTCGGAGGAAAATCAGCAAATTTCAGTCCAAGGGCTTAAACAACAAACGTTTTGAAAAAAAAAGTAGCAAAGGCGGGTAAGACGGACACCTCAAGGTCGGGTAAAACGGACACATAAATTTCTCCAGGTATTTTAATTTTTTCATCGGTTTGTTCCTCCATATGCCTTCAGAAGACCTTGGCAAGAGCAATTGTCGGTCGAAAAGCACTCACCATCTCAAACAGGCCATAAAAAATGTAAAAACATGATCTCCTGTGAAGAAAGCGCCTATAAAATATGAAATTCCGAAACCACTCGGTTCGCTTCTGCACTCGGACCTGTTGGTTCCATTTTGGTTGAAAAACGTTTTCAAATGCTTAACTCACAAAAATATCTAATTTTTCAGCAATTTTTGCGGCAAAATGTACCTTTTCTGAGCAGTGTCCGTTTTACCCGACCATTTTTGAAAAGTGTAATTTGCAAGCATGTTTTGAATAGCTATAAAAACAGTTTTGATGAAGGAAATTTGCTAATTTCAACGGTTAATGCGTTAGCAAACAACCTAAACTGCCCATCTGCACGAAAACTGCGATGAAAAGAGCAATATCTGATTTTCTCTTGCGATTCTAACTTAGGGTGTCCGTTTTACCCGACTTTCCCCTACTACTAGAGTGGTATTATACTTCGCCATGAAACAGTTTAAAAATTTTAAATTTTTTTTGAATCTTTGACAGAACATTTAACGCGTAGAAAACGCTAAAAACTAGGAAAATTGATTTAATTCAAAGCTGTTTTTCTTAGTGATCATGTTCCATAAATTTTCTAGTGAAAACCGTGAAATAGGGTTAAATAGAATTTTATAATTTGTGCCCAACGCTCTATTCAAATACCTATCTCGTTTTTATAGTTTTTCAAATTGCAGAACCACCAAGGTTATGATTTTTTTTTTAAATTATTAGAATGGTCCTTTTATTCAACATTCTTGAAGTTCAGTTCCTTGTTGCTAGTCTTGATGTGTTGCGTGAAACCTAAAACGATACAGGAAATAAAAAAATGCAATAAATTATGGAAAAACTGCTTTTAGTTGAATAGTTGACATAA
This sequence comes from Uranotaenia lowii, assembly GCF_029784155.1. NCBI lineage: Eukaryota > Metazoa > Arthropoda > Insecta > Diptera > Culicidae > Uranotaenia > Uranotaenia lowii. The sequence goes on from NC_073693.1 coordinate 20,826,635, forward strand.
CATTTTATTGAAACACTAGCAGACCCGGTAAACTTCGTCTTACCATGTTCAACTTGGCGTCCATTTTCCATTTTTCTAGTTTTTTTTTACATTTCCCTCCATTCCGTTTACTCGAATTGTCCCGCTTAATTCTAATGGAATAAAACCTAAGAATTCTAACTCAATTCTATGGGTCTTTACTTCAATTGTTAAAAAAAAACCTTCAATAAATATAACATGTATCTTACATGAAAACTTTTTATACTTTTTTTTATTTCGATTGAAAATTAGATTTTTTTTTTCAGTACTCGAAGTAATCATTCAACTTGGCAAGCCTCATGCAAAAAAATCCACTTTTTGTAACTTGTTCCATAAATAACTGTATGTTGATAATATGTATGTTTAATTTGTTGTATTCCATTTAGATGATTTATTCCGCTTTGTTCGAGTTCACATTAAGGTTTGAATCAAAATAAAAGTTTCTTATTTATTGAAATAAATTACTTATGAATCATTATGAAAACAGAATTTTGAAAATCGAGTCAATTTTTGAGTATTTGCCTAATATTATGCCTAACGCAGCGTTTTCAGCTCCCAATTTGCTTCAGATGGTGTATTTTTTAGAGCTGAAGAAATAAAAAAAAACATTAGAGAAGATTTTTTACTAACCATTTTTGAACAACTTTTGTTTACTATCCTCATTCTTCGGAGCAGTTTGAATTAAAATCCACATTTTCACAAAAATCATATTCAAAAAAGTTTTGACTGGTACTAATTTTATAGACATGGCATATTTCAAATGCAAATTAAATTCCTTTGAACTTTTTCCCCAATGATTCAAATAAACGATTGGATTTGAAAGGAAAAAAGAATTATTTAGATTTTTTTTTATTCAACCGAATAACAGATTTTTTTATCTTACAGCGCCAATGTGACAATTAAACCCATTATTTCAAATATTCTAATTTAAGCACTGGGATGTTCTGATTTCAAATTTTTATGAACATTGTTGGTGGTGCTCTGCGATTTTATTTAGGATTATTTATTAATTTATTTTTTATTTATTTATTTTGAATTTTTAGCAGGTTTTTTAGAATTAAATAGATCGAAAAGAAATAATATGTTCAGGCTTCGATGAGTTCATTTTATTTTCTGGAAATTTTCATGTAAACATCACTCAAAACCTTAATCTTAATTTTCAAAAATGAAACACCGGGGAAAGTGCAAACGGATATCACCTCAGCTCAACTTTCATATTCTCTGAAAAAACGATTTTTTTCAAAAAATACATATTTGAGATGTAGGCAAAAAGAAATATCTAATTATACATTTGTCCCATTTATTGAGGCAAGTGAAAAAACATAGGTCTTTTTTTAAATGCGTGAGTGAAAAGACTTTAAAATGAATTCAATACTTGTTCTTGTTTGTCTGTTATATCAACTTTCATTGATACATCTTAAGTTTTTTTCCGGAATAAATTATTGCTTGATACTTCAATTTCACTGAATGCTATTCAACCAAAATAGCTTGATTTACAAAGACCATTATAATAATTTTAAATTTCCGCTCCAGATTCAACACTCGGGATATCCTTTCTAGCCATTATGGAGATAAAATTCTTAAATTCTAGATGGTCATAGCTAAA
>NC_073693.1:20828758-20852461 GCF_029784155.1 Uranotaenia lowii
GACAAAATCGAAAAATCGAGACATTTTAGATCGAATTTGAAAAAAAAATCACAAAAACAAAAGGTGATACAATTGCCATTTTCTACAATTTGACTTTCGCTATTTCAACTGTTTAAATTTTCGAAAAATTTATCTCATTTTTCAATAAAACTATGAGCTTCATTTATTTTCCTCTTCTGGATTTTCGGGAAAATTGAAGGTTGGGGTGACGAAAGAAGAATATGATGTTTGTTCCAGCCTTATTTATTTCAAATAAACAATGAAGGATTTCAGGTTTTTTTTTTTTTAATAGAAATACAGATTTAAGATCCTAAATAGAACTGAGTTTTGAGTAGCCAGTTACAAGCATCAATTGATTGTATGTTACTAGCAGTTTTTGAGTTATCAAACATAAAAAATGTCAAAGTAGATACATCATTTTTCTGAAACTTATAAAAATTATTAAATGTATACAATAAATTATCGTCAGGTTTGGAAAAAACGAGCAACAAAACTCAAAGGACTGATTTGAATAATCGGTACAAAGGCTCAAATATAAAAATTAAAAATTTGCAGAGAATGAATTTAAAATCATTAACTTTGAAATAATGAATTGCTCACTTATTTCTCCTTCTGTAAAACGTATGTTGATCCAAATTTGGACCTTCATCCATCAAGAATCTGAAAACGGCCGTTTTACCGGAACAAATTTGAAATCCTTTTTTTCGTCGCTTGGAGTTCAATCATCACGGGGTGTATAAAAAAAAAAACAATTCATATTTTTAATAAATTGGAACGAACTGGACAAAATCTTGTATGCAACAAACTTGCCTAAAACTCTATTGCATAAAACTGTAAAATCGAGTAATTTTAGATCGAAAATTTGAAAAAAAAATCTCAAACGCTTAAGAATTCCCATCGTGAAAAGTGGTCAGTTTTGAGTGAAATCGATCTTTGATAACTGATATTTGATCTTATAAACTAACATGAAAACTAGAAGCTGATTTGCAATCAATTTATTGCCCTTCATTCAACGAAGGATTGATTTCTTGTGACGATATTCGTGTTTCAAAGATACACCGCTTTTAACAAAATTATACTATTTTTAGAATATACAATAAGTGTACAAATTATATTATATTATATTAATTATATCATTCAAGAAAATCTTTGAGTATTGAGGATCTAACTTATTCGGCAACTTGGTTGGCCAAAGAAATGCACACATTTATTCAATTAGTTTTAACCTATTTTCAAAAATTATCTTAAAATTAAGTGCTTATAAAAAAAATCAATATTTGAAATCAGCGCTCCAAAATTCTTCAAACTTGAACTTTATATTTGCACCTCCGAAAAATGTGAATTTTGTTGCCTTATGTTATTTGAAAGAAGTTAAATTGAGGCAAATCTCTGACGGAACTGCGTACATAATAATCGCCCGAAAGGTATGCAATGGCGATACTTTCGTTGCTCTGCGATGAAACGCACGTTTGTTGCGATGTTTCAGCGATCAAACGTGATATTTTTGGTTGCATACTTAAAGGCGATTTTAAATATGCTTTGGATACCTCGTCGTATGTGTAAACGACAGAGGAAAGAAATCACATCTAAAGCATAGAAAGTTCATGCCTTGATAGAATGTTTTGTGGTTAATGTAGTATCTAAAGATGGTAGCAATCATGTGAAAATAAGGAGGGAAAAGTCAACTGTGATATAGACGGCGTAACTTTCAATTCATCTCGATAAAGTGCTCGGTAACTTCTATGGAAGTACACAAGTTGTTTATTCAAAAAATCTAATTATTCTAGCTACAATAGTTATCTAAATCATGTTGACGTTAAGTTCCTTGTACTTTGTTAGCAGTAAACTATCATTTTTGTGTGTGTTTTAAAAAAAATAATTCAAACACTATTCAAAATTTTCTATATTAGAAGCACTTTTTTTCAGTATGATCAGAGTGCAATTCTGCGATTATGTTGGGCTAAACTCTATAATAGTATAACGAATAGCGACTTATTAGCCTTAGCAGATTTAAACCAAAACACGTGATGATTTCACGATGTTTCCGTTATAATTTCGGATAATGAACCGGCCTCATGGGGTGCTAACTTCGACACGAGATTATAAAAAATCTTCGCAAACTGCTGGACATCTTCAAAATGAGTAAAATTTTATTGAAAAGGAAGAATAAAACAGAATTATTTATCATTTGTGACTGAACGCAAACTAATTTACACAATAAGTTAAATGTAGGTTGATAATTTAAACTTGCGATGACTTATGTTCAACATACATTTGACCAATCAAACATCAACTTAGCGTTAGTCTTCTGAATCTTTTTCTTGTTCAATAACACTTCCCATGTCATCATATCCGTTTGTCTGTGGTGACGGCTTTGTAAATTGAACTCGTCGCCATTGGGAAGTTGAATTGTGATCTCCATTGAAACAATTATTTTCTCACAAATGAATTTGAACTGCAATGCAGAGTGGGAATGAGCAGGTACAGCAGCTTTCGATCATTAAGAATGAAAACGAAAATTGACAAAAATGACAAACTAAAACCGGCTCATATGAATTGAAGGGTAAGGCCCCCAAAATAAAGTGCGTGAAAAACTCAAACATATTGAGGTGTGATGTTCAATGTCAAGAATTGTACTGACGATTTCCATTCCAGAGATCAGAGACTGTGTTGAGATTCATTGGTTGAATTTATTTGATTGACGTTTGAAAAATCACATTAAATTTAACAGAACACAACTTGCTATCAACAGAGTATTCTTCACTGTAATTGAAATCTCGAAAATTTGCTTTGAAAAAATATGAAAAGGTACAGTTCTTTATTTAGAACTTGAACTCAGTTATTCAACAATAAAACTGATTTCCCTCTCCACATTTTTAGGTATACAATTAGATCAGACGATAATTTGGACATTTTGATATTTGATTCACTTATTTATCACTTTGAGCAAGAATGTTTTCGTCAGAGTTAGAGAACAAGCCAGGTTTGAGAAATGAATTTTTACACAAAAGTTGCAGTTTTTCCTTCTATCGATCGACTTAAAATACTGGCAGAACGAAATTTCCCTCGAGTGTGTCACGATCTACATCACAAGAATCACGGCACGCGGTACAACATGATGATTAACGATGTGGGCAGACGCAACAAATAGCAAAGAAAGATGCGCCTCAAGCCATTGGAAACATTTTTTCACATGTGTACGAACATTCCCAACTAGGTCCAATTGTTGGGGGAGGGGCCAGATTTTAGCGCAATAAGATAATTCAAAGTAGAGCCAAGTCGAGGCGGTTATTTTTCTTCTGTTTCTGTTTATTATTTTCAATTTTCAGTCGTCGTTCGTTGCTGATGTTCAGCATTGATTCGCCACCTTATTACACACTTTCCCATGTTTTCGCCAAGGTAGTTTTTCCCCGTCTGTTGTTTTGGTTTTCAAACTATCTCAACTCAAGACAATCATTTCTGCACCTGTGGCTGGCTGATGACGGTGGCTTGCTTTGATAGTAAAAGTGCCCCCCGCAAAAGTCAGCAAGTATGTACACCCTTAATCGCGGTTGCGTCATTTTTCGTGGATTTTGTTAGTCCCTCTAACTAGTGTTGTTTTTTTTTCTCGCGCTGTTGTTATTAGGTTTCGTTTTAATATGCAAAGTACCTACCTACTTTGATGGGTGTTTTGAACTGTCGTTTTTCACGATCAAATTAAGGCGCGCAGTGTTTGATCGTTAGGATGATTTCTGCAAAGTGGATTTTTGTTTTTTCATTAGCAGATTTTCTCCCAAAGTCAGTTTACTGATTGGTGGGTGACTGAAGGTGAAAAGCGTTACCCACTGCTTGGTGGCTCACAATGGGGACGCGAAAGTTTTTTTTTTATCTGCCGGGGTGCGGTTTTTTTTTTATTTTGATGCAATTTTGTACATTTGAAGCGTACGCCGAAGCCAGTCGCTTTCATATAGATATGATACACTTATCTGTATATCAACATTAATAGGAGCATATTTTGAAACGCTCTCATTGGTCTGGTAATGAATGTATGATCAGCCAGCCAGCCAGCCAGAAGTTTCACTTCACAAGTGGCAGCGTTCAGAGTTCTGAGCGTTTGTAACAGCTTTGTTTTATTATGATTTGCGCGGGAGTATGTTCAAGTGGCAATTATTTATGTTGTTATGGATGATGCCATCACGAAAGCTAGTCAGCCAACCATTTCTAGGAAAAACCGGCTTTGTCGCATTATCAGATCCAATTCGAAAAGATGATTCAAGCTAGGCTGTAGGATGAATCCAATTTTTTGATCAGCAGATTGAATCCAAAATTTTTAAAAGACGTGAAACAAAAAAAAAACGATGAACTTCCATTCCTAAGTTAGGAATCCTAACTCATCGATATGGTTTGACATTACCAAAAACTACAAAAATAACTTGGATAAAAATGTCAAAAATAACAAAAATGACGAAAATGACAAAAAAGACAAAGATGACAAAAATGACCAAATTGACAAAAATGATAAAAACGCCTGAATTTATACTAAATTATTTAACATATATAAAGGTTTTGACCCAAAAAAAAACTAACCTGTTCAACATTTCAGCTCAAAAATTTATTGAAGTCAAAAATCACAAAAATTGAAGAAATAACCAAAAAGACCAAAATTGTTTACAAATAACAACAAATAACCAAAAATTACCAAAAATTTCCAAACTTGAACAAAATTGACCAAAACGTACCAAAACTGACAAAAATGACAAAAATGACAAAAATGACAAAAATGACAAAAATGACAAAAATGACAAAAATGACAAAAATGACAAAAATGACAAAAATGACAAAAATGACAAAAATGACAAAAATGACAAAAATGACAAAAATGACAAAAATGACAAAAATGACAAAAATGACAAAAATGACAAAAATGACAAAAATGACAAAAATGACAAAAATGACAAAAATGACAAAAATGACAAAAATGACAAAAATGACAAAAATGACAAAAATGACAAAAATGACAAAAATGACAAAAATGACAAAAATGACAAAAATGACAAAAATGACAAAAATGACAAAAATGACAAAAATGACAAAAATGACAAAAATGACAAAAATGACAAAAATGACAAAAATGACAAAAATGACAAAAATGACAAAAATGACAAAAATGACAAAAATGACAAAAATGACAAAAATGACAAAAATGACAAAAATGACAAAAATGACAAAAATGACAAAAATGACAAAAATGACAAAAATGACAAAAATGACAAAAATGACAAAAATGACAAAAATGACAAAAATGACAAAAATGACAAAAATGACAAAAATGACAAAAATGACAAAAATGACAAAAATGACAAAAATGACAAAAATGACAAAAATGACAAAAATGACAAAAATGACAAAAATGACAAAAATGACAAAAATGACAAAAATGACAAAAATGACAAAAATGACAAAAATGACAAAAATGACAAAAATGACAAAAATGACAAAAATGACAAAAATGACAAAAATGACAAAAATGACAAAAATGACAAAAATGACAAAAATGACAAAAATGACAAAAATGACAAAAATGACAAAAATGACAAAAATGACAAAAATGACAAAAATGACAAAAATGACAAAAATGACAAAAATGACAAAAATGACAAAAATGACAAAAATGACAAAAATGACAAAAATGACAAAAATGACAAAAATGACAAAAATGACAAAAATGACAAAAATGACAAAAATGACAAAAATGACAAAAATGACAAAAATGACAAAAATGACAAAAATGACAAAAATGACAAAAATGACAAAAATGACAAAAATGACAAAAATGACAAAAATGACAAAAATGACAAAAATGACAAAAATGACAAAAATGACAAAAATGACAAAAATGACAAAAATGACAAAAATGACAAAAATGACAAAAATGACAAAAATGACAAAAATGACAAAAATGACAAAAATGACAAAAATGACAAAAATGACAAAAATGACAAAAATGACAAAAATGACAAAAATGACAAAAATGACAAAAATGACAAAAATGACAAAAATGACAAAAATGACAAAAATGACAAAAATGACAAAAATGACAAAAATGACAAAAATGACAAAAATGACAAAAATGACAAAAATGACAAAAATGACAAAAATGACAAAAATGACAAAAATGACAAAAATGACAAAAATGACAAAAATGACAAAAATGACAAAAATGACAAAAATGACAAAAATGACAAAAATGACAAAAATGACAAAAATGACAAAAATGACAAAAATGACAAAAATGACAAAAATGACAAAAATGACAAAAATGACAAAAATGACAAAAATGACAAAAATGACAAAAATGACAAAAATGACAAAAATGACAAAAATGACAAAAATGACAAAAATGACAAAAATGACAAAAATGACAAAAATGACAAAAATGACAAAAATGACAAAAATGACAAAAATGACAAAAATGACAAAAATGACAAAAATGACAAAAATGACAAAAATGACAAAAATGACAAAAAAGACAAAAATGACAAAAATGACAAAAATTACAAAAATGACAAAAATGACAAAAATGACACAAAAAAAAACACAAAAATGGAACAAAAATGACACAAAAATGACACAAAAATGACACAAAAAGACACAAAAATGACAAAAAAAAATGACAAAAAAATGACACAAAAATGACACAAAAATGATACAAAAATAACACAAAAATGGCACAAAAATGGCACAAAAATTACACAAAAATGGCACAAAATTGGCACAAAAATGACACAAAAATGACAAAAATGACACAAAAATAACACAAAAATTACACAAAAATGACAAAAAAATTACACAAAAGTGAAACAAAAATGACACAAAATTGACACATAAATGGCACAACATATGACACAAAAACGACACAAAAATGACACTATGACACAAAAATGACACAATGACACAAAAATTACACAAAAATGATGCAAAAATTATACAAAAATGTTAAAAAAAAATTACACAAAAATGATACAAAAATGATGTAAAAATGATGCAAAAATGATACAAAAATTATAAAAAAATGACACAAAAATGATACAAAAATGACACAAAAATGACAGCTTAAAATACATTTGTATGATTGATTCAACCATAAATATAATACATTCAAATATATATAGTGATTGATTTTTTGTATTCAACTAAATATATTGTAGATTCAACTTAACAGCTTTGGTTGATTTAACTTCAAATATGATTGAATCAATTATGCTTCTATGATTGATTTTAAGCGTTCAACTTTATTTTATAGTTGGTTTTTTGTAGTTTTCCTCTTTAATATTTATTTTAATTATGAGTTTTTGCATACATATTTTGTTTATTTGTAAGTACAAAAAAGATTGTGTTAAATACGAATAATATGATAATGCTTTTTTCGTACCTTTTCTGCTTCCCGATCAAACGCAAATCGATGCCACCCAACTGGGATGTCTACTACCAATTCCTCCAGCGACATCGTTTCCTTCGCTTGCAATTTAGTTGCTGCCGCATCTGGCTAGGATTAATCTGAAAGGAGAAAAAATTTTTCACAATTTTATTTAAACAAGCAAATGTGCTGTCTAATTATACTTGCTTTGCTAATAATCTTCTGTTTTGCCATTGATAGACACGAGCTGCTTGCTGCTGAGGGCACACTGACTACAGTTATGAACATGTAATTTAGTGTTTGGATGTGTAATAATTACACAAGTATCACACAATCAATTATAAAAATATAGTTGAATTTACAATATTTATAGTTCAACGCCTAAAATCAATCATACAATTGTAGTTAAATCTATCATATTTACAATTTAATCAATTATACCATTATAGTTTAATATATTATATTCATAGTTGATTGCGTAAGGCCAATCATCAGTCTATTATATTTATGGTTGTATGCAAAAAAAATCAACTACACTTTGATGATTGATATAACCTGCAGAAATGATAAGAACAACAGTCGTTTCTCGAGTTTTTCGTTAAAAATTGATGTCTTAGTTTCGTCAATATTTTGAACATTCCGAACAGTATGAATTTTTCACATTCATCCTCGGCCTAATGTTTACATTGAATTCTCACCTGATTTTTTCAAATAAATACAGAGTTCGCAATTCTGAAATGTTATGTAATTCTCAAAGAACAAGAAGGTTTCTGAATTTTATGTTTTTAAGTTACTTAATTAGAAGTACAACTGTCATTCTGTTTAAAAAATGTTACAAATCAAAACCATGTGCTATGCTCAGATGCTAAGTTTATTTTTTCTTAAAATTAAAACCTTCGAGAAGTGTTCGCGCCAGGCCTGGCTGCAACAAACCCCAGACGAGTCGAAATAAATTGTCCAATTTGATCGAACAGCACACCATCATTGTGAAAGGTCATCTTTTCTGTTTCAAGACCCCGAGAAGGCTCCAGTACAAGACTCCGGACTCCGGAGAGTTGCCAACAAGCTTCAAAAGACGTTTATTCCACTCGGTGTTATAATTGGATGCGCTAGGCTAGGGAATTCAATTGAACGATCGCAAGTACCAACCTAGTCTTGCATTTGAGATGCTCTTTTTTTCCTGTAGTTTGCCGATGATACAGTATGGAGATGAATTGACCCGACCAGTTAACCTTAACAGCTCAATAGGGAGCTGCGCTGTGAGTTAGGTTGGAATTTAATCCAACTATTATTATTACTCCATGTTGAAAGTAGCAAATTTAATTCAATCCGAACACTATCTTTTGAACAATTTAAATAGTTTTGAAATTTCACCCAACAATCCGAATTATTCCTGTTTTCATTTGTTAACTAAATCATTCATGTCTTCAGAACAATCAACCGTATTGTACCCAAATGAACGATTTCATACATGAATAAAACAAAACTCACATCAAGTGGCTTTTTCCCATACTTCAATTCAATGAATGATTGCAAACCTACACACGACAGCCGTATGTCACTGTAAGTGGATCTGTTAACGCGAAGTCTGTCCCTCTGTCTTACTTCAGCTTAAGTGCCAGTTGAACTTAAAACAATCAACCACATTGAGAGAGAAGTTTTCTCGGGATGAGATCAGCAGACAGCCAACACCAGAACTGAGAATCAACACCATCATATTAACAGAATCTGCAAAACACTTTTGGTGCATAAACTCAACCAGCTAATGCCAGTGGTTCTTATGCTTTGGAAACTCTGTGGTCACATTTTCTCTGAGACTTAGATGTCGCGTTTTCTGTTCGGATTTTTTGAATGTATTTTTTTTTTTATATTTATACTTCCGCTGATCAAGTCTAAATTGAAATGACGAACTCATTCATATCGATTTTTTTTCAAGCGTTTATAAATTTTTCTTCGAAAAACCTTTTTCCAACACCAAGGTTCTATCTTATGAAAAAAAGTAGTAAAAACAGTTTATTTAGAGAAAATCTCCATATGGTTTATGGAGTGAAGTAGGCCTTGGTGCAATAAGCAGCGAAAAAATTTTTCTCCTGCCAAAATTCTTAAAATTTATTTAATGTGTTGTGATAAATTGTGTAAAAGGTAGATCGTGTAGAAATCAATATACATCACTAGCAACCTGCTATCGATCAGTTCTGACCATTTTATCAACGTTCCGGATTTGTGATAATCTCTAGAAGAAGATAGAGGAGAGGTTACGGCTCCCCAACTTCTGTCCGACAGAAGCTCTGCCATTCAAAGATGTCTAAGTATTTACGGAACATATTTTTTATCAAATGCTAAGTATTTTAAATCTTTTTAAATCCTTTTCAATCTAATAATATTTATAATAAACATAACTAGACGCATTGGAGGAATAATCACATTCGCGTTACGTATCTGCTTGCGTGTTTTACCCATCATCAGCCGTAACTTTTTTTCTTATTAGCTGCTGAAAAATTGATCTTCTTAACTTTTTTTTGCTACTGACGATTGGAAAAGAAATGGGAGAATAGTTTTAAATAAATATAAAGTATTTCACTTAGCGATTTGTGAAATATATAAAAAAAACAGCTGACAAAATTATTTTCATCAATTTAAATTTGATTGAAGTCGGAATGAAGTTCATTCCTAGCGCGCCTTTCCTTAAGCCCCGTTTTTAGTTGAAGTGAAAATAAACGTGAAATAATCTTATTTTGTCAATAAAAAAAACCCAAAAACGCGATACAACAAGCAAGTCTAACATGGTGGAATCGATGGGGAATGATTGAAAGATGAAATTCCAGCCGGAATCGTTCCATAAAACCTTCTACAACTGTTTTTATTTCGATTTCCCCGGTTTTCCCCGCGGAAATTTCATAATGGGGGGAATCGGAATAAAAAAAAGTTCTTTAAGGTTTAAAGGAACGAGTCCGGCTGGAATTTCAACTTTCAACCATTCCCAATCGATTCCGCCATGTTACAAAATCTAGTTTAGTTGCGTTGTTGAGTTATTCAGGGTGGCCAGCGAACCGGGAAAACCGTGAAAACCGGGAAAAAACCGGGAATTGAAAATGGGACCGGGAAAACCGGGAAAAAACCTGGAATCTCAAATCAAAACCGGGAAAATTAGTTATCGAGTATTTTTTCCCATATAAAAATCCAACATATCCTAAAATACATTCAATTCATCATGACGAAACTTTTTCTCAGAAACTTTGTAAACCATTCGGGAAGAGCGGGAAAATGTCGGGATATTCATGAGTAAAAATCGCCGGGAAAAGTTGAGAATATCATTAAAAAAATTATTTTTAATCAAAGGGCATACATTTGTCTAGAAAAGATTCGTCGTAGAAAAATTTCTCGACCATAAACTATTTCTTAGCTTTCGCTTATTATGCACTACAATGAATGTAAAAAAATTGTTTAAATTATATAAACTTTTCACAATTGTGGAGATTTAATACGTTAAATCATGGTAGTTAATTTCTAAAGCGTAAATATTTAAAAAATCTCAATGCTTCGATTTTATAGTTCTGATGTGAATTGGTGAAATCAGACAGTTTTCGATCGAATTCACAACTCGAAAACTAACATTTAAGCTCAACATCTAACTTATAACTGGAATTATATACACTAGTCCAAAACTGAATCTGCATCAGGAGCTCTTTTTTCAGAAAAACACGTGTGCTGAAACGAAATTCGGAAAAGTTATAAGAAATCTAACAAACACTTTTAAACTGGAAGAGTTATTTTGAAGAGTTCGACAAAACTTCGAACTTATTTGGTGAAATATAAATCGATTGTTAATAGAACTTTAAAAGAAAGATAAGAACATAGTTATTCAACCTTACTCGGACAACTAATTTTCTGCTATTTTTTACAAAGATCTTATGATAAGTGGGTTTTTTTTTTAAATAAAGCGAACTATGAGATTTTTTTTGAGTTGGGAAAAACTATGAGAACATATTTAAGTTTGATAGACAATATGCATTAAAATTTGCACTCAAAACAAAAAGCAATAAGAAACAAGAATTTTTAGAGTCCCTATATAGTAAATTTTGGTCGCTGTTAAACTTAACATACTCATGCCTTTTTATGAACTAATAGGATTTCGGAAAATAATTTTTGTGGTTCATCGTAACACTAGTCAAAAGTGTCTCCCAATCAATTCCTTAAACCCCTCTCCCAACCAAAATTGTTTTGCTAGGATGCAGAGGTAACCTCGGTCCTAAAGCACAAAATAGATCTTTCATCCTTTTCTCTTTCTTCCAATCTATCCATTGACTACTAGGACGTGGCCGGCGCCGTTATTGACGTTAAAAGAGAGAGCATCAGTTTTGTGCAGTGTGAATGAGCTGCTAATCCCAAGCACCATTCATTTGACCTCTGAACAAAATTGATGGCCTCGGTCAATCACGGAGTAGCAACCATTGGCGATCGTGGAACTCGAAGTGATTGTTATCATAATATGTTTTTGGAACAAGCAATTCATAAATTTTCTACAACCATGCATTTCGAGTTTTACGGTTCAAGGTGGATGTGAGTAGTTAATCAAGCTAAGCTAAGCTAAGCTAAGAAAATCTCCATATGGTTTATCACCCAAATTTGTATTTCCCTTTTTCCCCAACTTTAGCTCAAAATATTTCAATTTTTCAATTATTTGGCTTCTTGAATCAAAATAAATTTGATTGAATTCTTGATTCAAATCGGTTTATATTCCTTCACATTTCAAAATATCCCGAATTTATTTCCGCGAAATGCATTGGTTATGATCATTTAGAATCCGGGCAGATACATACGTATGTATTTTAAAAACTAATCATTTGATCGAAAAACTTTCTATGGAGGAAATGAAGGTACTAATATGATATTATAAATAAAAATATTCAAAAAACAAATTTATCGTTGATTTCAAAAAATACTCCTGCTTTATCATAAATCTCTTTTTTATCCCTGCACAGTCAATTATTGATCTATTATTTTTACCATAGAAGCAGAACCTTTGCCAAATTATGATATTTTGCACAAATTCACCTGGAAAAACCAATTCGATTATGGTTGGAACCTTTTCATGAGCAGGCTTCTCGAAGAATTTGACCTCTTAAATTCGGTTTTAACATAAATTTCTTTGTCCATCAGAACACACCTGTCAAATTGCGTAAAAAATCGGTTGCACAGATTGCGATCCTTGGAACTGCCCAATAATAGTTATTTGGGTCTACTAGTCAGGCAACACTCTTTGCCTGCAGAAAACGGATTTGCTGCATAGTCTTGGGGTCTGCATTCAGTTATTCGCAATGACCATAGTCTTTTTACCCATATTTGAGATCAAGGGTTCCACTCCGATGCTTGGTTTGAACTTCGTGAGCATCCTAGAGTGGCTTCTTATACTTTATAACCATTTGGGCCAAAAAATTCTGAAAAAATCTACAGTTCATAACTTTTCAAGTCGACAATAAAGAATTTCCGAGGTGATTGTGCAAAATTATTTTAACCATGTCTTTTTGTATCGTAAATATCTCAAACACACGTTAACGTAAAAATGAAAAAAAAAAGTCTAAATAGTCTTTTTCATAACCATGTCAAAATTTTGCATTTTCAATTTTTGTAACAATGATGTGTATAGCAGTTACAGTAGATTTTCCTGCTTAGTAGGCAAATTGATATTTTTAAGAGGAGATGCTACTAAATATTTTGAATTAATAAATTCCTCTAGCAGCTTTTCTGTTATTTTCAAAAATGTCGATGAGAAGCTTATCGGCCTAAAAAATTTGGTGTTGTTTTGTCTTTTTTTTAATACTTAGTTTTGGGTCTAATATATCATTCACTTCTTGCCACCTCTTTTCCAGGTATGGTTCTAGTGTGGAAATGGCTCATTCAAGGCGCCCTTTAGTAATTATTTTGCCTTTTTTCCTTCCGACCCATATTTGGTTACTATCATTTCAGAACCATTTGGCTCTGATTCAGCAGATTCTTTCGAATCAGGAAAGTAAATTTGCATCCTGCATTTGAATCTACTTCCAGTTAGTGCGTTTCAGGCGCAGATCTAGAGATTGCTCTTTTAACTTGAAAATAAATGTTGGCTTCTTTTAGGCCTTTTCAAGAAATCATTCAGAATTAGTCACTATCAACCGACGTTTCTGGTAGTGGCTCTTACAACAACTCCGGATATCGGTTAATAAAGAAAATCAATCTGCTTTCATGCTTAAGGAAGTTCCTTAAAGAGTGAGGTGCAAGCTTTATCCTTTTCGCACGCCCGAAGCCAACACGAAGTTATACACGCGCATACTATTTATACTCAATTGAAGCATATTTGGCCTGCCTTCGACCAGACCGAACTGAACGCCATGAGAAAATTTTTGGACTGTAGATTTTAAAACTCATGTTGTTCTTATGCGAAGCCGAAAAATCTAAAATAATTCACTGGAATGAATTCCTTGGATTTTAAACTATTGATTCTTATTATTAAGTTCTACTGATTTTGTCTATAGTTGAACATATTTGTACATTAAACTCGAGTGACTCGGAAAAATGCTGATGGCGTTCAGTTCGGTCTGGTCGAATCCCGACCATTTTAAGCAGCTTTTTAAATCTTATGCACGCTTAAAATGGTAATGTCAATGTTAAGATAAATTGACACATGAAAAAGATATATTTCATCTAAATTGAGTTAAAAAATTTATGACCACTTTACTGATGATTTATTTTTTCCGCTTGGGGGGGGATGATCACCCCCATCACCGCCTTGTAGATCCGCGCATGGTGCGTTTATATTTCCGAACTTCCTTACTATAATCATGTCTTTCTATAAATATTCCACTGAGATGTGATTTTGACTTGAAAAGTTTTCTTGCTTTTTTCCTCAATTTTTCTAGTTCTCTATTCCACCAGGGAACATCCCTGTGCGTGTTGCGTAGTCTAACAGGGAAACTTGCTTTGAAGGCTTCTGAAATTTTACTTGAAAACAGTTTTGGTGCTGCTTCCAACTCTTCATAAATTTGAACAGGGGGCATCATTTGTACAATGCAAACGAATATCTTTAGAATCATTTCCGATAGGTACAGGTGAATCACAAGAAAAAAATCGATCGCAGCAAGCCGAGCGCAGAAAAACTACATTTGCGTAGAGCGCATAAGGGCTGAATAAAACATTTCAAAGCCGATTACCCCCTACTCCTTCAAGACTTTCCTCAAATAAATTTATGTATAACATCTTCGTGGGACAAAACTACTTCTGAATTTTCACACTCTCCTCACAACAAGCGCTTCCCCTAACATTCCCAGACTTTCACACGAATATAAATTCAATGTGAAACACTCCGTTCCTGCAGCCCCCGATTTGCAACTCTTTTTGTTCGGATCTTTCAACATTTTCGGAACTTCCGGTGGACACTTCTACACTTCCTTACAGATCTCACTTTAAGCCACTTCTGGTTCATTCCTGACTGATTTACACGTACTGAAAGCGAAAATTTTGTAAAATTCTCGCAGACGGAAAGAAAAACGGGTGCGATTAGCAAAAGTCATCGCCAACCTATCAAATTCAAATTTGATATTAAAGGGTGATACGGTCAAAATTTGGTCAAGGGAAAACTCTTGTAAATCGGTGAAATCGTTTATTTAAAAAATCAAATTAAATTTGTTATAATTCAGGAAATATATTCAGTTAGGCTTCCGATTTTCCAAATCCGAATTGCCGGGCCATACGCTTAACCTCTACCATCGGATTTTGTACAGCCACCTTGTCCACCTTCTTTGCCGCAGAAAGCCAGTTTGCCTTGAACTGCTGCTCGTCCTTAGCAGTTTTTTTGGCCTTCTTTAGGTTCTGCTTGACAATAGTCCAGTATTTCTCAATTGGGCGGAGCTCTGGCGTGTTGGGAGGGGTTCTTGTCCTTGGGAACCACCTGCACGTTGTTGGTGGCGTACCAGTCTATGGCCTTTTTACCGTAATGGCAAGATGCCAAATCTGGCCAAAACAGTACGGAACAACCGTGTTTCTTCAGGAAAGGAAGTAGACGTTTATTCAAACACTCTTTCACGTAAATTTCTTGGTTGACAGTCCCGGAAGCTATGAAAATGCTGCTTTTCAAGCCACAGGTACAGATGGCTTGCCAAACCAGATATTTCTTCGCGAACTTTGACAGTTTCGTGTGCTTGAAAATATCTGCTACGTTTCCCCTTCCTTTTGCCGTATAAAACTCCTCTCCCGGAAGCTGCTTGTAGTCGGCTTTGGCGTAGGTTTCGTCGTCCATTACCACGCAGTCAAACTTCGTCAGCATCGTTGTGTACAGCCTCCGGGATCGCGCTTTGGCCGTCGTATTTTGTTTATCATCGCGATTTGGAGTCACTACCTTCTTGTAAGTCGATAGTCCGGCTCGTTTTTTGGCTCGATGCACGGTTGTAGAGGATACACCCAGCTGATTTGCGGCATCTCGGAAAGAGAGCTTAGGGTTTCGCTTGAAACTACCGGCAACTCTCTTTGTCGTCTCAGAGGCTTCCGGTTTTCGATTTCCCCCCGATCAAGACTTCCTGGCTGTCGACAAACATTCCCCAAACACTTTAATTACATTTGTAACGGTTGATTTGGCAACTTTTAGCGATTTTTCCAGCTTTGCGTGCGAGTAGCTCGGATTTTCGCGATGCGTGCGCAAAATTTTGATACGCGGCTCTTCTTCCTTGGACGGCATTTTGACAACTGAAGAGTGAATTCCAAAATCAAAATAGGTGCAACATTCTAGACACACACACCTTCAAAATGAGGGTTGTTCAGGTTTTTTAAATGCAAAATTGGAAGAAATACGTCAAGTTGATATTGACCAAATTTTGACCGTATCACCCTTTAGTCAAACAAGCTAAGCTAGCTAAGCTAAAAAATTACTGCAATTGGTGTTTTCAATTACTTCAATTGGTGGTCTTTAAGGCATCGCAAATATATTAAAATTATAAATTTTCATACGATTCATAAGATTTTTTTTTAAAAACAAAGTTTGTTGCAAGTTACCCCATTTTCTAAGAAGGGTGAAAATCGCATGTTTTTAGAAAATTAAAAATAACAAAAGAAACCAATAATTTTTCTAACTATGCCAATTTGATGTCCCATCATCCTTAAAAGTTTTGATGCATAAGGGGTAGGATTAACTGTGAACATAAGTTTTTTAGAAGCCATTGAAGATGAAAATTGTTGCATGTTACCCCAGTTGACGGTAGTGTACACAGCTTACCAAGGGGCCGTTCACTAATTACGTAAGCACGATTTTGGAAATTTTCAACCCTCCCTCCCCCCCTGGTAAGACAAAGTAAGATTTTTCAAAACCCCCCCTCCCCCCCTAGTAAGATCTTACGTTTTTTATTCTTTGAGAAATTGACCCGTTTTTTTCAAAAATAGCTTGAAAATATTAAAAACGTGACATACATGCTTCAAAGCAAAGCACTTTTTAAGTAAAATTAAAACAACTGTATTTGAAAAGCACAATCTATACAAAACAATAGATGAAATGTCATAAACGATTAAAGAAAACATTATTCAAGACATGTTTGGGGTAACAATAATTTTCAATAAATTTCCCCAATCGAATAAACAATATAAAATCTAAATTCCGATTTCAAAAAGAAAGATCAGGTTAGCTGAAGGTACCATACAAAAATTTGTTATGTTTTTTACCTGAAAATCATAAAAATCTTTTAAAAAGTATATCATTCTATACTACTAGAATTGGGGCAAAAATGTTTGAAGATAATCACATTGTCAACTAACCTAAAAGCTCAGACTCATTCAGCGGTAAGCGATAAAGTTTTAGGAATTTTTTGGTAAATCTTTTGTAAAATTTAGAGTTGGTGGTGTCTATCATTGAAAAAACTGTCAAGAAATTGATTATTTAAAGCGCCTTATCTGGATGAAGTCATTTTCTAAAAATGATGAATTCAAATCGTGTTGTCACAACGCGCCATTTTCCTTGTTGTTTCTATAAATTTTCCAATTAAAAAGATTGTTATGATGGAAAGCGAAAAGCGACGATCTTTTTTAACCATGTGATTTAGTGTTTTTGATGACATGTTGGTTTGAATTTGTTCTCTATAAGTTTTATAGAACCTCAGTATTTTTTTTATTAATTCAAAGACATTAAAAGATAAATAACATAATATAAAAATTAACCAACAAATAGGTAGTGAGTAAAAAAAACCTGAGTTATATGGTTTCGTATGGCTGTGGCTGTGATGAATTTTTAATGTAATATTTCTTACGTAAGATTTTTGGAAACCCCCCCTACCCCCCTAGTAAGAGATCGTAAGCAAATGTGAAACCCCCCCCACCCCCCCTATGTGCTTACGTAATTAGTGAACAGCCCCCAAGACACTCTCTCTTAAGCCTGTTTTTTATACGAGCCTAAATTCAGGGGCAGAAATAATAAAAATATTAGGAAGCCAAAACAACTTTAAGACGCATTTTCTTCCGTTGAACACGTTTTACTACGACCGTAGAAGATCCTAGACAATTTTGTATATGTATTCCGATTAAGCCCGCCGAATCACTATAATTTGCCCACTTTCGTCCCGATTCACCTCATTTCACGATTCTTTAAAACTGCCAATTTTTGCTATAACGCTTTCAGATGCTTTCCACCAGCACGGACATCTTTTTCAAGTGACATTTGCACCTCTCCACAAACATAATTATTCAAACTTGTTGACGGAGTGCAACAATCCCTGTTGAGCACCACTTTATTTCACTATTCTGAATCGCAAACTCCTCTCAGTATAGACTCCGTTGATGGATACGACTCGGATCATACAAGCACAATTTAACTTCATTAATAAAAGCACATATTCATCGGTAGAACAAAAACTCTCCCAAAACCAGGCAGTAGGTTCCTATCCATTTTTATCTCCCAGAAACAAGCAAAAAACTCCACCAAATACACGCAACTTAGTCAAACGCAAGAGTAAAGTAAGCTAGGGCTTAGTTTTACTCACTCAACTCACCAAGTATCCACGCCACCAACTAGGTATAGGCTTCACAAACTCCCAACTAGTTATTTGCGCGCCTCCAAATCGGTCCGCATTCGTTGAGCAGTTGTCGTTCGGAGCGGAGGTCAGTGTTTGCGTCGTGTCGTCCCCTTGCGTTTTTTTTGTGTGTTTCAAGTTTCAACCCTCTTCGGTTGGGGTGACGCGAATTGTGTGTGCTAAATCAGGTGAGGTGAGACGGAGTTCTACTTGCGGTGCCTCGCGTAGGTGCGCTGTAGTCGCTCTGGTTCTTTGTGTTGTTTGTGTTCCCTCCTGTTGTTTGGGTTTCGGGAGGGATAGATTCCGGGATCGGGTAACCTATAGTAGGAGAACCCTTTGTTGTTGTTCGTTACATTTTTTGCTGGGGAGTGGAGTAGTGAGATCATTGAATTGAGTGGTTGAATTGGGGAGGTTCGGGAATCGGGAGCAGCTTGGATACCTGGAAAAAGGGTAAAGCCGATCATGTAACAGCTAAATTTAGCGAGTATACGACTAGTAATGTGCCAAAGCAATAAAGCGCTAATCGTTTCAATTCGCCGGAGGTATCCAGCTGGGCTCTTGAATATTTTCTGTTGTGGGGATTGGACAAGGGTTGAGTCCAGTTTTGGTGCAAAACTCGGTGCTATTGCTAGTATATGATTATAGCTGGAACCGCGGAGTGAAACTCTTCGATGAAAAGGAAGAAGTTTCTATGAGTAACTAGTGAGCCCAGGTGGGCTTGAGGCAAAGCCGTCTGAAGGCCTTCGTATACAAGTCATGAGTTGTGGTGGTGCTGTATGTGTTCTTACTTCAATGTGAATGGTGAATACGAAAAAATTCAATAAAGGCTGCATACATACCTGCCTTCTTTCATGTTATGATACACACATTAGAATAAGCGAATAGTTTGGTTACGTATTGTGAAATTAAAGAGCCTAGCCAAGTGTCCGAAAAGTGTACGATCTACCCCTATCGGGTGGCTGGAATGAAGCGACCGAAATGCGGAAAGTGAAACCCCGCGGAAAGTCCAAGCCAGCTAATAGCTGCACAACTTCCCGGCAACAATTGGCAATATTTGTGTATGCAATCCGATGCATGACGACGTGTGGCAAACCGTGAAGCCTCCGCTAGTCTGTAGTTTAGAGAAGAGGGAGGTGATTTTGTGCAAAAAGTATTTCGTGATTCGTCCCTGGTTTTGGCTAGCAGCACTCTCTAAGTCTTCTTTCTAAGCCGTCGATCCACCGATCAAGAAGAGCAACTCAACCTACAAGCGAGGGTGTGATTATATTTTCGACAATTTGCGACATGGATTGCGCACAATGGAGGCCTTTTTTTCGTTTTCGCGGTTGGATGTGTGATCGTCGATGTGATCAGTGATGTGATCGTGTGTACAGTACAGAGTTGCTGTGAGTGGGTGGAAGTCGTTCAGCCGGACAGATTCGTGGGTCTTCATCCAAAGAGACCACGATCTGGCAACAATCAGTGGCAAGCAACAGCAACAAGTTTCAATTCAATTCCCATTTGGACTTGGTTCATGGTCGATTTTAGCTGCTTCGAATCGAAACCCCAGCAGCACTTCAGCAGAACGATTGGCGATGGTTGATTTTTTTTTCTTTTTATTATGTGGAGGAGTGAACAATCAGGTCCCTGCTTAAGCAGTGTTTCCATAAAATATAAAGTTTTTTTATCCGAAAATCATTTAAAGACATCTGTCAGTCATATACATATCTTTAGGTACATTCCCAAACATCTCAAAATAAAATGAAAATATTGCTGTTCCCGGGCCAGATCACTAAACTTCTTATTACCTTTAAAAATGTTAAGTCATGTTTGAACCCTAATACCTTTTTTGATACAATTCAAATCGAAATGCGGTCTTTGGGTATAATTTTCGTCATAATTTAAGCTTCAAGAAAATCGTTACTTAAAAGAAATAGGTCGGTAAAGAACGAAGGTATTGATGGAAAACTGGTTTTTCATGATCTTTTCGAATACAATGCATGTTTGAAAATCCCATACAAACTCCGAGCTCGTTGTGCAACCCTTTCAGTGGTCCGATCTGGCTCTAATTTAGCATGGGACCTTGTGTTAGGCTTTGATGATAATAGATTCATTGTGATTCTAGTTTCCTAATATTTCAAAATTAAGTTGATATGTTATACCAAGTTATCTGTAGTTGGTTCTGAATGCTAGAAAGTCTTGAAAATAATATAATTTTTAAAATACTAATAGTTGCTGATAACTTTACTGTATAAGTGTTGTATTGAATTTTGGAATTGTCAAGAACAAATCAATCACACCGTTGTAGGGGTCCGCAGAAAATTTAACCGCTTTCCCGGATTTTCCGGTAGAAAATAAATCTTACTTAAAAAATGACATCTTATTTCGGCTTCGCATCGCTATACCTCATTTGTTAATACAGACCCCGTTTGTTTTTGTCAACATTCGATTTTAGCAACATCCAATTTTGGCACATGTGCCAGAATCGAATGGTTTTTCGAACGACATTACCTTATAATTTTCGCTATAACAGTATCCATATGATTTAGACAAACACCGTGAAAACGTTTTTACGTTCTTAAATGGTGATACAATAAAACAACAAAAACAAAAGTTTAAAAAAATACATAAAGTACTCAAGAATGACAAAAATTATGAAAAATTTATAAAATTGGAAAACAAATACAAACGAAAACAAAAAATGGCGGAAAAAAAACTAAAAATGATGGAGAAGGACAAAAATAGCGATTATGATGAAAAAAAACAACAATCATTATAAAGAAATAAAAAAATGACTAAAAATAATGTGAGTTATAATGATAATAAAAGTTTTTTTTTGTAGTAAGTGAAAAAAATGTGTGCAATACCAAATGTTCGAGTGTGTTGCCAAAATCAAACGGAGTCTGTAAACCGATTTTCTAGACTCAAATTTTAGTTTTTTTTTCGTTAAATTTTTTATCATTTTCATAGAAATTACTTGGCATCTCAGAAATCTCAGAGCTTCAGTTTGTTGGAGTAATGATAAAGATGTGAATGTGCGTTTCGGGTGTTTTTTAACCTGACAGTTCGTCATTTTCAACATTGGACTTCAATATAAAACAATAAAAAAAAAACTTTTCCTAAAAATTACGAAAAATATATCAACTAGTGACTGTCCCAAATGGAATGTAGCCACATAACAGTCCCATATGTGCAATACCACAGATGTGCTACCTTACTAAGTGTCTTTCGGTGAAATAATCTTGAAGTTATTGCTTTAAGTCATTTAAACAAGATTCAACTCACTTGATGTCGAATTCTGCACACTACACAGTAAATTTAACTATTGTTTTTGTAGGCAGGCTGAAACGAAGAAAAGGATGGTCTTCCAGTTAGAAAAGCTATCAGAAAAAACTTAAAATCATGATAGGGTTCAACTTACAATGTGGAATTTACGAACAAGTTCAGAAATGATCAAATTTCAGTCTTTGAAGGTAGCTTGGTGAGTAAACCATATTCTGTATGAGACTGTTATACGAGTAGTTTGAAAAAAAGTCTCGAATATGCTCGCATAACAGTCAAATAACATGGTGCTCCAGACCTTACCAGTTGCCAAATTTTGAAAATTTCAGGTCCTACGATTTGTTATGATAACCTAGAACACATTCCATTAAAAGATTTTTGTTTATGCTGAAAGCTGTGGTCGCAATTTAAAAATGTATTCCAAAACAGAAAAAGCTGATTTTCTCGCTTGATGCTCGTTTTTGCATATGGGACTGTTATGAAAGTAGGGGCAGTAATGTTTACAAAACGAACCTAAATATTTTTGTCACGACCATTTAGATCTCTGCTGGATATAATTTTTCAGGGTTTCTTTTGTTGATTTTGAATTCAACTACCAACTCATCTATATGTTTACTTGAAGCAACTTGGGCACCATTGACTTTCAGTGTGTGCTGCACGGCTAACTTTTACTCAAATCACAAACACGCAAAACCCAACACTTGTAGCAATTATAATTATTTACTCACCCGACATTTCAAAAACTTAAGCTAGCCTACATAATCTACTCACGGAACGCACAACAAACATATCACAGCTTTGACGGCACAGATGTAATACAGCTTTCTTTCTTTATATCACAGTCGTATCTGGTAAACCGGCAACCCTGCCTGGCTGCACTGCTTCGACGGGCGTATCAAGGCGGCCCGGAACACCTCCGATGACTTCCAGCTCGATCCTTACTTTCGCCGAAACGGGACTTGCAAAACCAAAATGGCGAAAAATCGAGTCCCGAAAAGCGAACACTTGAGCAACGGTTCAGCTCCCAAAAACGACCCGTTGGGGATCGCTTCCTTTCTGCATTTCCAATTTCCAACGTCGGATGGGAGAATACCAGGGTAGCAGTTTCGTACGTTCTCCTACTAGCTGGTTTGCGCTGCTTGGACAATTCTTTCGCGATCTATTTCCTTTTTCTAGCACGACGCTAACCTCAACCATTGTTTCTGCTCAGGTTGTCTCTTGTTGGTGCGGGCTCAGTTGATGCTGATGCGTGTCGTCCTCAATCAGTTGTCTAGGAGCTTTTCACCCAGCAAACCCGGGATATCCTCCTTGATCGATGGCTACGGCTCCGGGACATCAAATGATTGCAGGGACTCTTAATTCGCAACTTCAAGCGCGATGGCGAATCTTACCGCCTAAACTTTTTCGTTCGTTGATTGCTTAAGTACGTTGATGATTGTTGTTGTTCATCGCTTTTGGTTTGTGTTGTTTTACCATGTGCGCGTTTGACAGCTACACTCTCAATTCTATATACTCATTCTTTGGTATGTTTTTCACTTCCACACAGCAAGAAAAAATCGTGTAATTTTAGATTGAAAACGATGCACGAAAACGGAACATCGATTTTGACCTAAAATTCTATCACGGTGCATTTTTCCAATGATGTAATTTTGGGAGCGTGTAAATTTAGATCGAAGTCGATGCACGAAATCCGACGAAGAAAGCTGTCGTATAAAAATACACAGGGATGTAAATTAAAAGTCTTTTCATCGTTAATATTAAAAAATATTAGTAAAAAATTATGGTTTTCGGTGTTACGACTCTAATTATTGAAAAAAGTCATGGGTTTTAATTTTCGTGTGGTATGTATTTACAAAATAACACCTAACAAAAAACGGTCATCCACTACCACGAACAGGGCTAGGCTGGAAATGTTGTATATGATGATTCCTTTATTATTAGTATTTTTACGGGTCAGTGTTTTCAGCGTGCTCGGATTGCACCTGACTACTATGAAAATTGCAGGAAACTTCACATCATTCCCCT
>NC_073693.1:20852961-20862916 GCF_029784155.1 Uranotaenia lowii
GTTCTCACTAAGAGAACATATAATTCATCGATATAGCCGTAAAATTAATTATCAAAACAAAAATCATGGTGATGATTTTCATTAATTGCATTTCTTTTTACCTAAGAATTTGAACAACTCCGTTTAAGAGATGAGCTGATTTTTGATTGAAAATTTCAATGGTTTTAGCAACATCTAGTTTAAGCGAATTACTATTCAAAGACCGAATCAGCGAGACATTTCCTCGATCAATAGAGTGACCAGATTCACACATGTGTAATGCTACTGCAGATTTAGGATTCTGTGAAGGAAGGATTTTCTTCTTTGAGTCAGATCTAGCTATAGTCACGTGTTCCTCGAATCTATCAATCAATTTCCTTTTGGTTTGTCCAATATACACCTTATCACAGTCGGAACAACTGATTTTGTACACGCCAGATCTATGAAGAAGATCCACCGGATCTTTAGTCGATCCTAAGAAGGATTTCAGTTATTTGAGCTAGTGTCCAGTCAAAATTTGCTTTCACCGTGGAGTTAACTTTTGCGGGTTTGAATTGCCACTCAATCGGAATATTTTAATGTTTTTTTAAATTAAAATAAGATTTCGCCTGCAGGATTCCCGACCAATCGAATTGAGCCGGGTATTCGGCTATTAACCCTCATCCGCATTAGGGTGTCATTTTGACACCATTGCAAGTTTGAAGGCTTGTAACTTTTTTCAGAAGCTTAAAAATACAAAAATTTCTTCGGGGACCCTATATGAATTCAAAAGTTCTTCAATATTGCATCTTTACTTTTTTTATGGACGAACCCTGGAAGCCTGGACAAAAAAACTCCCTTTTCCTACTTTGGGTGTCATTTTGACTCCACAAAAGTAAAATCTATTTAAGTCTTTTAAGAGGAGAAATCACCGTGAATTTGTTTTATGAAATGAATTTGCGGCTTTATCGGTGAGGGTTAAAGAGTTGAAATAAAAGACGGATAGAAGAACAGAAGAAAATTCTAAGGTGGTGAAAAGAGCGAAGAGCATTTGAAATAGAAGCTTGACCACATGCTAAATTCTTTGTCCCGCATCAATTAACAGTATTGAAGAAGTAGTACCCAATAGAGAAGACACTACATTTTTCGATACAGTTAATTATGGATGGTTCGACCGCCATGTGAGTGTGCACATGTGCCGAACGGACAAAAAATTTAGCATGTGGTTTCTCTGTTAAGTCTTCTATTGTGCGATATCGTTCCATCGATGGCTAGGTAGATTTCTTATTTTCGTTTTATGCGGATGTTCCAACTGGATTGAGTTGTCGCATACGGTCAACGGTCAGAAATCTTGGCCTAACTATTTTCGATTATCGGAACGATGTTTTGTAATTGATTTTTAAGTCGTTTGAATTATTATGAGCTTCATATAAAACTTATATCAATAGAAACCTTGTAATGTCAGTAAAAAATGTTTAGAACATTATATACAGCTAAAGTTACATGTTTTCTCGTTATTCAGCATGAAAGAAAAAAAAATCCGAAAAACATGCCTCACGAAAACTGCTGTAGTTCATATATTACATGTCCAAAAAAATATTTGCCTTATGCATATGAAAGCTGAAGTTAATGCCTACATCATGAAGGTAAAAAAAATATTTTTTTAAATTTTTTTTAAAGGAATGGTCACAAGAAGTTCAAAACAGTGGTCTAAAAAACCTACTTTTCATTCGATTGCTAGTAAATACTGTTTGAGCGATGGTAGAGTGTTTTAAAAAATATGACTACAAACTTTATTGAAATTCTAACATTTGGCTGTCTTTAGATTTTTGATGCAACAAAAATTGAATTTACTGGAATTTTTCAAAGTTGGCTACTTTGCGCGATTTTTTCACTAATTGAAATTTCATCTCTTTCTGTGGTCCACCGTCAGGTTGTACCCGGATTTCCAGTGCTTCCACTTTGTTTGGACCAATCAAAAGTATATTCATTGGAAAGCAAATTTAATCTACATTCTAGTGAGGTGCATCAAATCACGCTGTGAGATTTCACAAAAATATGAAAATTATATACGTAAAATCATTCCTGAATTTCTAGAGCTACAAGCAGCGCGTCCAGCAAAACGTGTTTTTTTGCTCTCCGAGTAGGTACGGTGGGTGGTGATTCGGGCAGAGAGCGAAGCCGAAATGTTAGAGTTTTAATAAAGTTTGTTGTCATATTTTTTCTAAAACTCTACCATCGCTCAAACAGTATTTATTAGCAATCGAATGAAAAGTAGGTTTTTTAGGCCACTTTTTTTGAACTTTTTGTGATCATTTCATTAAAAAAAAAAAAAAATATTTCTTGTCTTCATGATGTAGGCATTAACTTCAGCTTTCATATGCATAAGGCAAATATTTTTTTTGGACGAGTAATATATGAACTACAGCAGTTTTCGTGAGGCATGTTTTTTCGGATTTTTTTTCTTTCATGCTGAATAACGAGAAAACTTGTAACTTTAGCTGTATATAATGTTCTAAACATATTTTACTGACATTACAAGGTTTCTTTTGATGTAAGTTTTGTTGAAATCGGTTCAACACGCCAAAAGTTATAACGATTTGAGCTTGTGGTGTCAAATTGACACTCCTAGTGCTGATTAGGGTAATGAAATCTAATGCGGATGAGGGTTTAAAAAAACGTATGTACCGCCACCCAGAAAAACGGACACCCCGATGGCAGCGATAGCGATAGTTTCTTAAGCAGGCTTGAAAATATTCATTCATTCATAAGGATGGCGAAATTTTATTTTATATCACTATCCTACAAAAAAAAGATCAGTTATAGATCATGTTATGACAGAATATTCCAATTACGTGAATGTGAATGCCTCGGTTATTCACATGATATAAACAACATTCACGCATGAGAATATTTATGTAGTACCTTAAACCAATTTTTAGTTTTTGTCTGCTATAAAATGAACCCACCAGAAAACTTCTTCGCTCGAACGCCCATGTATTCAATGACAAGTGTTATTTTTGACAAGCTAGACACATCACAAAAAACCACATTTTTTCTGAAAGTCGAGCATTTCGAGCAAGAGTGAAATATTTTACATTTCCACTATTCGAAGTTAGTGATTTATATTTTGTTATCTTTGAAGATTTTCTTACACTACAATCCGTGAGTAATCATGCAAAATACCGTCAATTGATTATTCTAAATGTATTTATTTCCTACCTAGGACTAAGTTTTCGATCTTAAATACTACCACGTTGTTTCTGCAAGTCATTCGTGCAGTTTCAATAAGAGCAGTAAAAATTACCGAATCCGGAATACCGGAATAAGAAACTGCTCTATCTTACAAACACGCACTAAACACAGAACATTTATAATTGGAAAAGGAAACTAAAATTGTAGGTATTCACACAAATCAAAAATATTTACAATAACTAATCCTGTACAATAAAATTCACAGTTTGAGCTGCTGTAATACAAGCTGCTACGAAAAATAGTTTTCGTTCTACAATTCCGAACACCTTTCGTTTTCACATCAGCAAATTAGAAAGGAGGTTGTTTATAAACTAAGATAGGTATAAATAACTGAGGAATTACAATATTTTAACAACGAGTGAACCTGATTTGAAGTAAGAAATAACATTCCTGGAACTTTTTACCTCAATTTAACAGCGAAATGATTGAAGACGAACTGATTAATACCAACAACTCAATATTTATCAACCTATCTCCTATGTATACTCATGAAGACAGATGTTCGCAATATCACGGTCAATCTTCTGCCGATTCTACGGCAGGAAAAGACGCATTTTTTAGTTGAATCCATCAATACCAAACGCGTTCCAATCAACTTAACTAGCAACGACAAGTGTTTGCCTACATGTTTGATGATAAATTAAACCACTAATCATATGCGCATCATTTCTGCTTAGGAGAAGGAGGGACTTATAATATTTTTCCTGCAAAATACTTTCCCCACAACGACGACACGGTGCGAAATTTCCCATATTGAAAAAGGGCCAATCTTTCCGCGAGGGACGACGTCGTCTTTCGTTCGCCATCGTGTACTGGGACAACCTTGACGCGATATGTGTGCTTCAAAAACCAGTTTGACTGATAACAGTTTGTTGGAGTATATTGAGTTGAGGCAAGGAGGAAGGCTGTACTTTCAACAAAAACACATTCGCTTTCGACGGGGAGAAGATTCACTTTCTTCCAGCAATGAGGAGAATTAACTGGAAGAGTGCCGTCCGTCGATCTTTTTCCCCATTCGGCCAGGTCCGGTTAACACACGTTAATCACCCACAACCGGTCCGGTCCAAGTTGTCTTCAGCGAGCTCGGAACCGGGTTAGTGAGTTGATGCATTTTTCTTTATCCGGACGACGGCAACACCAATGTTTGTAAAATTAGCGCCTCTTTCATTGACCTCGTAAATTGCTAACGGAGACTAATTCATCAACAGGTTTTTCTTCGGTGGAAATCAACTTAGTTTTTCGGAAAGGTAGGCTTTTAAAATGGCCTTCTTAGTTTGAAAACCGGAATCCAAACATAACCTTAACCTTTGAGGTTATGTTCCTTCAATACAGCTGATAAGCGCACTTAATCGTGATGAACCTCTTCAACGGTTAATCATTCGGTCACACAAACTACAATCACTTCTCCGGAAGAATTCTGAATGATTAAAGCAACATATAGACAGAGGTTGACCGATAAGAGATATGCTTAATAAATTCTGTTATAAAGATAATGCTTTATGAAGAACCATAAAACAGATATAACCAAGGTGTGTATATATAGGAGGTGTAACGATACATGAAAATCCCAATTCAGCCATTTTGGTTTTGCTACTGTGGAGTTCGTAGAGTTTATTTACCAACAAAGGCCCCAGTTCAAACAAATTTATCGATGTTTATAAACAAACTCACTGAACCTCACCGCGTTTTTCTCGCCTACTTACTGTAAAAATCAGAGAACCTTGTGTTCTACTAACCTTGGATATAACTTCAGTTGTTTTTGTTACAGCAGTCACATGCTACTTGATTTTCATTAGGTTTTAATGAATGTAATATTTATCAAAAAAAAAAAAAGTTCATTCGCCAACGTAGCACAAATTTCCAAATTTCAAATCCAAGTTTCTTTCCAAAAAAGAGAACCATTTCTTTTAAACTAACGTGGGTTAGTTCGTGTTGTTTTGCCTATAATGAAAAAAAAAAGCGTCATGAAACCTAATGGACCCATTAAGATGACGACGACGACGATGAACGGACGCTCTTTTTAGCGGGAAATAATTGCTCCCTAAGTGCGACCATTGCATTGGTATTTGGTTTCGTTTACAGTTTAGCTAAGCTTATAACCTTTTTTCCTCTTCCTAACTCTATTTAAATTTGATCATTAACATTAGCCAGTCACGTTGCCATTTTAGCTCTAACGACGACAGGTGAAATGGACAAATTTAGACAGTTTTTCCCCAACGACCAACCCTTTGAGGTTTAAGATTTTACTTTTGCAGCGGTAAATTGTGTATGGCTAAATGCATATATTACGCAAGACTTTCATAAGTTTGGGAGCCTCAATAAAATTGTGATTAAAGTTAAACCCACGACATTTCGCTGAAACCCCGTTATGAAATGGTTAAACGATTTAAGAGACAAATGTCAAAACTGACATCACAAAAATAAAAAAAATGAAAAAAATGACAAAAATGACAAAAATGACAAAAATGACAAAAATGACAAAAATGACAAAAATGACAAAAATGACAAAAATGACAAAAATGACAAAAATGACAAAAATGACAAAAATGACAAAAATGACAAAAATGACAAAAATGACAAAAATGACAAAAATGACAAAAATGACAAAAATGACAAAAATGACAAAAATGACAAAAATGACAAAAATGACAAAAATGACAAAAATGACAAAAATGACAAAAATGACAAAAATGACAAAAATGACAAAAATGACAAAAATGACAAAAATGACAAAAATGACAAAAATGACAAAAATGACAAAAATGACAAAAATGACAAAAATGACCAAAAATGACAAAAATGACAAAAAATGACAAAAATGACAAAAATGACAAAAATGACAAAAATGACAAAAATGACAAAAATGACAAAAATGACAAAATGACAAAAATGACAAAAATGACAAAAATGACAAAAATGACAAAAATGACAAAAATGACAAAAATGACAAAAATGACAAAAATGACAAAAATGACAAAAATGACAAAAATGACAAAAATGACAAAAATGACAAAAAATGACAAAAATGACAAAAATGACAAAAATGACAAAAATGACAAAAATGACAAAAATGACAAAAATGACAAAAATGACAAAAATGACAAAAATGACAAAAATGACAAAAATGACAAAAATGACAAAAATGACAAAAATGACAAAAATGACAAAAAATGACAAAAATGACAAAAATGACAAAAATGACAAAATGACAAAAATGACAAAATGACAAAAATGACAAAAATGACAAAAATGACAAAAATGACAAAAATGACAAAAATGACAAAAATGACAAAAATGACAAAAATGACAAAAATGACAAAAATGACAAAAATGACAAAAATGACAAAATGACAAAAATGACAAAAATGACAAAAATGACAAAAATGACAAAAATGACAAAAATGACAAAAATGACAAAAATGACAAAAATGACAAAAATGACAAAAATGACAAAAATGACAAAAATGACAAAAATGACAAAAATGACAAAAATGACAAAAATGACAAAAATGACAAAAATGACAAAAATGACAAAAATGACAAAAATGACAAAAATGACAGAAAATGACAGAAAATGACGAAAATGACAAAAATAACAAAAATGACAAAAAATGACAAAAATGACAAAAATGACAAAAATGACAAAAATGACAAAAATGACAAAAATGACAAAAATGACAAAAATGACAAAAATGACAAAAATGACAAAAAATGACAAAAATGACAAAAATGACAAAAATGACAAAAATGACAAAAATGACAAAAATTGACAAAAATGACAAAAATGACAAAAATGACAAAAATGACAAAATGACAAAAATGACAAAAATGACAAAAATGACAAAAATGGACAAAAGAAAATGACAAAAATGACAAAAATGACAAAAATGACAAAAATGACAAAAATGACAAAATGACAAAAATGACAAAAATGACAAAAATGACAAAAATGACAAAAATGACAAAAATGACAAAAATGACAAAAATGACAAAAATGACAAAAATGACAAAAATGACAAAAATGACAAAATGACAAAAATGACAAAAAATGACAAAAATGACAAAAATGACAAAAATGACAAAAATGACAAAAATGACAAAAATGACAAAAATGACAAAAATGACAAAAATGACAAAAATGACAAAAATGACAAAAATGACAAAAATGACAAAAATGACAAAAATGACAAAAATGACAAAAATGACAAAAATGACAAAAATGACAAAAATGACAAAAATGACAAAAATGACAAAAATGACAAAAATGACAAAAATGACAAAAATGACAAAAATGACAAAAATGACAAAAATGACAAAAATGACAAAAATGACAAAAATGACAGAAATGACAGAAATGACGAAAATGACAAAAATAACAGAAATGACAAAAAATGACAAAAATGACAAAAATGACAAAAATGACAAAAATGACAAAAATGACAAAAATGACAAAAATGACAAAAATGACAAAAATGACAAAAATGACAAAAATGACAAAAATGACAAAAATGACAAAAATGACAAAAATGACAAAAATGACAAAAATGACAAAAATGACAAAAATGACAAAAATGACAAAAATGACAAAAATGACAAAAATGACAAAAATGACAAAAATGACAAAAATGACAAAAATGACAAAAATGACAAAAATGACAAAAATGACAAAAATGACAAAAATGACAAAAATGACAAAAATGACAAAAATGACAAAAATGACAAAAATGACAAAAATGACAAAAATGACAAAAATGACAAAAATGACAAAAATGACAAAAATGACAAAAATGACAAAAATGACAAAAATGACAAAAATGACAAAAATGACAAAAATGACAAAAATGACAAAAATGACAAAAATGACAAAAATGACAAAAATGACAAAAATGACAAAAATGACAAAAATGACAAAAATGACAAAACTGACAAAAATGACAAAAATGACAAAAATGACAAAAATGACAGAAATGACAGAAATGACGAAAATGACAAAAATAACAGAAATGACAAAAAATGACAAAAATGACAAAATGACAAAATGACAAAAATGACAAAAATGACAAAAATGACAAAAATGACAAAAATGACAAAAATGACAAAAATGACAAAAATGACAAAATGACAAAAATGACAAAAATGACAAAAATGACAAAAATGACAAAAATGACAAAAATGACAAAAATGACAAAAATGACAAAAATGACAAAAATGACAAAAATGACAAAAATGACAAAAATGACAAAAATGACAAAATGACAAAAATGACAAAAATGACAAAAATGACAAAATGACAAAAATGACAAAAATGACAAAAATGACAAAAATGACAAAAATGACAAAAATGACAAAAATGACAAAAATGACAAAAATGACAAAAATGACAAAAAATGACAAAAATGACAAAAATGACAAAAATGACAAAAATGACAAAAATGACAAAAATGACAAAAATGACAAAAATGACAAAAATGACAAAAATGACAAAAATGACAAAAATGACAAAAATGACAAAAATGACAAAAATGACAAAAATGACAAAAATGACAAAAAATGACAAAAATGACAAAAATGACAAAAATGACAAAAATGACAAAAAATGACAAAAATGACAAAAATGACAAAAATGACAAAAATGACAAAAATGACAAAAATGACAAAAATGACAAAAATGACAAAAATGACAAAAATGACAAAAATGACAAAAATGACAAAATGACAAAAATGACAAAAATGACAAAAAATGACAAAAATGACAAAAATGACAAAAATGACAAAATGACAAAAATGACAAAAAATGACAAAAATGACAAAAATGACAAAAATGACAAGACAAAAATGACAAAAATGACAAAAAATGACAAAAATGACAAAAATGACAAAAAATGACAAAAATTACAAAAATGACAAAAATGACAAAAAATGACAAAAATGACAAAAATGACAAAAATGACAAAAAATGACAAAATGACAAAAATGACAAAATGACAAAATGACAAAAAATGACAAAAATGACAAAAATGAGACAAAAATGACAAAAATGACAAAAATGACAAAAATGACAAAAATGACAAAATGACAAAAATGACAAAAATGACAAAAATGACAAAAATGACAAAAATGACAAAAATGACAAAAATGACAAAAATGACAAAAATGACAAAAATGACAAAAATGACAAAAATGACAAAAATGACAAAAATGACAAAAATGACAAAAATGACAAATGACAAAAATGACAAAAATACAAAAATGACAGAAATGACAAAAATGACAAAAATGACAAAAATGACAAAATGACAAAAAATGACAAAAATGACAAAAATGACAAAAATGACAAAAAATGACAAAAAATGACAAAAATGACAAAAATGACAAAAATGACAAAAATGACAAAAATGACAAAAAATGACAAAAATGACAAAAATGACAAAAATGACAAAAATGACAAAAATGACAAAAATGACAAAAATGACAAAAATGACCAAAAATGACAAAAATGACAAAAATGACAAAAATGACAAAAATGACAAAAATGACAAAAATGACAAAAATGACAAAAATGACAAAAATGACAAAAATGACAAAAATGACAAAAATGACAAAAATGACAAAAATGACAAAAATGACAAAAATGACAAAAATGACAAAAATGACAAAAATGACAAAAATGACAAAAATGACAAAATGACAAAAATGACAAAAATGACAAAAATGACAAAAAATGACAAAAATGACAAAAATA
>NC_073693.1:20863416-21011010 GCF_029784155.1 Uranotaenia lowii
TTACAAAAATTACAAAAATTACAAAAATTACATAAATTACAAAAATGACAAAAATTACAAAAATTACAAAAATTACAAAAATTACAAAAATTACAAAAATTACAAAAATTACAAAAATTACAAAAATTACAAAAATTACAAGCATTACAAAAATTACAAAAATTACAAAAATTACAAAAATTACAAAAATTACAAAAATTACAAAAATTACAAAAATTACAAAAATTACAAAAATTAAAAAAATTACAAAAATTACAAAAATTACAAAAATTACAAAAATTACAAAAATTACAAAAATTACAAAAATTACAAAAATTACAAAAATTACAAAAATTACAAAAATTACAAAAATTACAAAAATTACAAAAATTACAAAAATTACAAAAATTACAAAAATTACAAAAATTACAAAAATTACAAAAATTACAAAAATTACAAAAATTACAAAAATTACAAAAATTGCAAAAATTACAAAAATTACAAAAATTACAAAAATTACAAAAATTACAAAAATTACAAAAATTACAAAAATTACAAAAATTACAAAAATTACAAAAATTACAAAAATGACAAAAATGACAAAAATGACAAAAATGACAAAAATGACAAAAATGACAAAAATGACAAAAATGACAAAAATGACAAAAATGACAAAAATGACAAAAATGACAAAAATGACAAAAATGACAAAAATGACAAAAATGACAAAAATGACAAAAATGACAAAAATGACAAAAATGACAAAAATGACAAAAATGACAAAAATGACAAAAATGACAAAAATGACAAAAATGGCAAAAATGGCAAAAATGACAAAAATGACAAAAATGACAAAAATGACAAAAATGACAAAAATGACAAAAATGACAAAAATGACAAAAATGACAAAAATGACAAAAATGACAAAAATGACAAAAATGACAAAAATGACAAAAATGACAAAAATGACAAAAATGACAAAAATGACAAAAATGACAAAAATGACAAAAATGACAAAAATGACAAAAATGACAAAAATGACAAAAATGACAAAAATGACAAAAATGACAAAAATGACAAAAATGACAAAAATGACAAAAATGACAAAAATGACAAAAATGACAAAAATGACAAAAATGACAAAAATGACAAAAATGACAAAAATGACAAAAATGACAAAAATGACAAAAAAGACAAAAATGACAAAAAAGACAAAAAAGACAAAAAAAGACAAAAATGACAAAAATGACAAAAATGACAAAAATGACGAAAATGACAAAAATGACAAAAATGACAAAAATGACAAAAATGACAAAAATGACAAAAATGACAAAAATGACAAAAATGACAAAAATGACAAAAATGACAAAAATGACAAAAATGACAAAAATGACAAAAATGACAAAAATGACAAAAATGACAAAAATGACAAAAATGACAAAAATGACAAAAATGACAAAAATGACAAAAATGACAAAAATGACCAAAATGACCAAAATGACAAAAATGACAAAAATGACAAAAATGACAAAAATGACAAAAATGACAAAAATGACAAAAATGACAAAAATGACAAAAATGACAAAAATGACAAAAATGACAAAAATGACAAAAATGACAAAAATGACAAAAATGACAAAAATGACAAAAATGACAAAAATGACAAAAATGACAAAAATGACCAAAATGACCAAAATGACAAAAATGACAAAAATGACAAAAATGACAAAAATGACAAAAATGACAAAAATGACAAAAATGACAAAAATGACAAAAATGACAAAAATGACAAAAATGACAAAAATGACAAAAATGACCAAAATGACCAAAATGACAAAAATGACAAAAATGACAAAAATGACAAAAATGACAAAAATGACAAAAATGACAAAAATGACAAAAATGACAAAAATGACAAAAATGACAAAAATGACAAAAATGACAAAAATGACAAAAATGACAAAAATGACAAAAATGACAAAAATGACAAAAATGACAAAAATGACAAAAATGACAAAAATGACAAAAATGACAAAAATGACAAAAATGACAAAAATGACAAAAATGACAAAAATGACAAAAATGACAAAAATGACAAAAATGACAAAAATGACCAAAATGACAAAAATGACAAAAATGACAAAAATGACAAAAATGACAAAAATGACAAAAATGACAAAAATGACAAAAATGACAAAAATGACAAAAATGACAAAAATGACAAAAATGACAAAAATGACAAAAATGACAAAAATGACAAAAATGACAAAAATGACAAAAATGACAAAAATGACAAAAATGACAAAAATGACAAAAATGACAAAAATGACAAAAATGACAAAAATGACAAAAATGACAAAAATGACAAAAATGACAAAAATGACAAAAATGACAAAAATGACAAAAATGACAAAAATGACAAAAATGACAAAAATGACAAAAATGACAAAAATGACAAAAATGACAAAAATGACAAAAATGACAAAAATGACAAAAATGACAAAAATGACAAAAATGACAAAAATGACAAAAATGACAAAAATGACAAAAATGACAAAAATGACAAAAATGACAAAAATGACAAAAATGACAAAAATGACAAAAATGACAAAAATGACAAAAATGACAAAAATGACAAAAATGACAAAAATGACAAAAATGACAAAAATGACAAAAATGACAAAAATGACAAAAATGACAAAAATGACAAAAATGACAAAAATGACAAAAATGACAAAAATGACAAAAATGACAAAAATGACAAAAATGACAAAAATGACAAAAATGACAAAAATTACAAAAATGACAAAAATGACAAAAATGACAAAAATGACAAAAATGACAAAAATTACAAAAATGACAAAAATGACAAAAATGACAAAAATGACAAAAATGACAAAAATGACAAAAATGACAAAAATGACAAAAATGACAAAAATGACAAAAATGACAAAAATGACAAAAATGACAAAAATGACAAAAATTATAAAAACTACGAAAAATACACAAATAACAAAATTATAAGAATTAAAAAAATGACAAAAATTACAAAAATTACAAAAATTACAAAAATTACAAAAATTACAAAAATTACAAAAATTACAAAAATTACAAAAATTACAAAAATTACAAAAATTACAAAAATTACAAAAATTACAAAAATTACAAAAATTACAAAAATTACAAAAATTACAAAAATTACAAAAATTACAAAAATTACAAAAATTACAAAAATTACAAAAATTACAAAAATTACAAAAATTACAAAAATTACAAAAATTACAAAAATTACAAAAATTACAAAAATTACAAAAATTACAAAAATTACAAAAATTACAAAAATTACAAAAATTACAAAAATTACAAAAATTACAAAAATTACAAAAATTACAAAAATTACAAAAATTACAAAAATTACAAAACTTACAAAAATTACAAAAATTACAAAAATTACAAAAATTACAAAAATTACAAAAATTACAAAAATTACAAAAATGACAAAAATAACAAAAATTACAAAAATTACAAAAATTACAAAAATTACAAAAATTACAAAAATTACAAAAATTACAAAAATTACAAAAATTACAAAAATTACAAAAATTACAAAAATTACAAAAATTACAAAAATTACAAAAATTACAAAAATTACAAAAATTACAAAAATTACAAAAATTACAAAAATTACAAAAATTACAAAAATTACAAAAATTACAAAAATTACAAAAATTACAAAAATTACAAAAATTACAAAAATTACAAAAATTACAAAAATTACAAAAATTACAAAAATTACAAAAATTACAAAAATTACAAAAATTACAAAAATTACAAAAATTACAAAAATTACAAAAATTACAAAAATTACAAAAATTACAAAAATTACAAAAATTACAAAAATTACAAAAATTACAAAAATTACAAAAATTACAAAAATTACAAAAATTACAAAAATTACAAAAATTACAAAAATTACAAAAATTACAAAAATTACAAAAATTACAAAAATTACAAAAATTACAAAAATTACAAAAATTACAAAAATTACAAAAATTACAAAAATTACAAAAATTACAAAAATTACAAAAATTACAAAAATTACAAAAATTACAAAAATTACAAAAATTACAAAAATTACAAAAATTACAAAAATTACAAAAATTACAAAAATTACAAAAATTACAAAAATTACAAAAATTACAAAAATTACAAAAATTACAAAAATTACAAAAATTACAAAAATTACAAAAATTACAAAAATGACAAAAATTACAAAAATTACAAAAATTACAAAAATTACAAAAATTACAAAAATTACAAAAATTACAAAAATTACAAAAATTACAAAAATTACAAAAATTACAAAAATTACAAAAATTACAAAAATTACATAAATTACAAAAATGACAAAAATTACAAAAATTACAAAAATTACAAAAATTACAAAAATTACAAAAATTACAAAAATTACAAAAATTACAAAAATTACAAAAATTACAAAAATTACAAAAATTACAAAAATTACAAAAATTACAAAAATTACAAAAATTACAAAAATTACAAAAATTACAAAAATTACAAAAATTACAAAAATTACAAAAATTACAAAAATTACAAAAATTACAAAAATTACAAAAATTACAAAAATTACAAAAATTACAAAAATTACAAAAATTACAAAAATTACAAAAATTACAAAAATTACAAAAATTACAAAAATTACAAAAATTACAAAAATTACAAAAATTACAAAAATTACAAAAATTACAAAAATTACAAAAATTACAAAAATTACAAAAATTACAAAAATTACAAAAATTACAAAAATTACAAAAATTACAAAAATTACAAAAATTACAAAAATTACAAAAATTACAAAAATTACAAAAATTACAAAAATTACAAAAATTACAAAAATTACAAAAATTACAAAAATTACAAAAATTACAAAAATTACAAAAATTACAAAAATTACAAAAATTACAAAAATTACAAAAATGACAAAAATTACAAAAATTACAAAAATTACAAAAATTACAAAAATTACAAAAATTACAAAAATTACAAAAATTACAAAAATTACAAAAATTACAAAAATTACAAAAATTACAAAAATTACAAAAATTACAAAAATTACAAAAATTACAAAAATTACAAAAATTACAAAAATTACAAAAATTACAAAAATTACAAAAATTACAAAAATTACTAAAATTACTAAAATTACAAAAATTACAAAAATTACAAAAATTACAAAAATTACAAAAATTACAAATTTTACAAAAATTACAAAAATTACAAAAATTACAAAAATTACAAAAATTACAAAAATTACAAAAATTACAAAAATTACAAAAATTACAAAAATTACAAAAATTACAAAAATTACAAAAATTACAAAAATTACAAAAATTACAAAAATTACAAAAATTACAAAAATTACAAAAATTACAAAAATTACAAAAATTACAAAAATTACAAAAATTTTAAAAATTACAAAAATTACAAAAATTACAAAAATTACAAAAATTACAAAAATTACAAAAATTACAAAAATTACAAAAATTACAAAAATTACAAAAATTACAAAAATTACAAAAATTACAAAAATTACAAAAATTACAAAAATTACAAAAATTACAAAAATTACAAAAATTACAAAAATTACAAAAATTACAAAAATTACAAAAATTACAAAAATTACAAAATTACAAAAATTACAAAAATTACAAGAATTACAAAAATTACAAAAATTACAAAAATTACAAAAATTACAAAAATTACAAAAATTACAAAAATTACAAAAATTACAAAAATTACAAAAATTACAAAAATTACAAAAATGACAAATATTACAAAAAATACAAAAATGACAAAAATGACAAAAATTACAAAAATTACAAAAATTACAAAAATGACAAATATTACAAAAAATACAAAAATTGCAAAAATTTCAAAAATTGCAATAATTATTTAAATTTAAAAAATAACAAAAAAGTCATTCTATGTCAAGTTTTCGACAAAAATTCCACAAAATTTGGTCAAAACCTTAACAAAATTTACTATACTGACAAAAATTTGATACATAATTAGACGCAAATGATACAAAAGCGGAAAAAATGACAACAAAATTACAAAAAATTGACTCAAAAATGGCACATAGATGGCACTAAAAGATTACAAAGATTAAAAAATATTATCTCATTTGTTTTTGTTATTCTTAATTCTCATATTATGAAGTGAATAATCCAGAAAAATGTTTACCTCAAAAGATTCCAAAACATGCTTTAACTTTTCAATATTCGAAATCTGAAAATATAACATAAAGGGTGTCCCGCATCAAATTGCATCACAGAACAAGTAAAAATTTCCTTGTTGATCGATTCTTTTCAAACATTCAGTTTGTGGGCGGTTGTTTGTTTTGCGTATTTTGACGTTTCATAAACAACTGGCTTGGCTTTGGAGTATTCAAACAGGTGTCTACATTCGAATAAGTTGTAAAATATGGAGAACACAAAAATTTCTGGTTCCATTCCGTTGTCCATCCGGAAACTGGTTGCAGAACTTGACTTAAATTATTATGCCTCCAAAACGAATTTTTTGAGCAAGTTTTATAAACAAATAATCATGAAAGGTTTTTTGGAAGCCTCTAATACGATTTAAAATCTGTCGAAGTACTTTGATGAAAAAACTTTTTTTTCAATATTTTTTTCCTTGATATTTGTTTAAAAATTTTCGTGTTTTGACATAATTTGCCCGAATATTGCCCGGATTCCGGTCGTCAATTTCGAAATCTAATGCCCGGATTTTGTCAGGTTTTTATAAACAAATGCCCGGATTCGTCCGGCCCGGATAGGTACTGAAAAAATTCTGGCAACCTTAGCTTTGCACTAATAGGACAATTATCCAGGCCTCAAATCTTCTTCATTTGATTCTCAGAACTGCGTACCAGATCAGAAGAGGAAAATAAAATTGTACTAACATAAGATACTTTGATATTCAATTTTTTCCTATCAAAATGAGATATAATTTAGTAATCGTAGGATGTTGAAATATCTCAAATTATAACAAAAAGTCCATGCAATCATAACTAAATTGGATCCCCCTTTTATAGCATTCTATCAAGATTGTGACTCAATCAGATTGGATTTAGACCTCCAAAAAATACAATAATATAATTCTTGCATACAATCATGTAATAATTTTTTTGTTTTGTATCATTGTATCACGTATCATGCATGCGATGTTGAACAGCCTCCTGCCCAGTGATGTCAACCTTTGATTTTGTCTGGACCTTCCACACTTTTTAGACTTCCGTCAGACATTTTTTAAGGTTTCCAGAATTCCAGATTTTTTACGTATCTTCAGACTTTTCCAAAGTTTTAATTTGGACATGATTTTTCTACAAAACAGTCAAACTTTAAATTTTTGTGGTAAAATTACAGGAAATGATTCGAATTAGTAACTGTAAAGTGAGGAATGCTGCGAAGATGGCTGTAAAACTCTGTATTACTATAACAAGATTAACATAGAAGAATGGTCTCAGACGTTGATAGTGTAAAGAATGTATGATTATTCAAGTAATATGCATTATTTCCTACACTGCAATATTGATACCTGGCGACAAAAAAAAAAAAAGGATGGTACATATAGATTTCAATATCCAGACTTTTCAAGAATTAAAAAAAAACTACCAGACTTCTCTAAAAAATAGTTGGCATCTCTGCCCCTGCCTTGTACTTAAACATTCATGCAATGTTTTCAACTGTAAAAATTCTTGGATAGTTTGGGATACAGCCAGGAGATTCGAAACTCGACTCACCACAGAGCCATACCTGATGCACTGGAAAGTTCATTGGTTCATTGGAAATAATAGTTTTCAAAACAGGTAAATTGTGGCAGACAAAATCTACTTATTGTTTCAAGGAGATATCAAAGGAGAGATCAACACGAAGTTGAGTATTTTTCTGAAGTTTGCGCAAACTATGTTTGCGTTCATCGTTTCTCTTTGTGGGACTCTATTTTTTATACAAAATAAAATAATACATTGTACACAATACCCTTTAGGTATCTCTTTGCAAATTTTTAAGCATAAATACGCAATGGTAAATTTTCTACAGCATTTGCAAAATGATGCAATTTGATGTGGGACCAAGGCTGCCGAAAAACATTCTGTGTTTTGACAAAAAAAATCTGTAATTCTGTGATTTGACTCCAAAACTCTGTGACAAGATTCTGTGGTGTTTATACGATTTTCACTGAAAAAAACATGTCAAATATGCTTATTTTATAATAAATATGATAGAAATCGATAAACAGTGTTAACTTTATAACATTTTCTTGAATTTGAGCCAGAAATCCATAATTAATATGAACATAAAAATTTGTAAGTTTGAAAAAGTGTACACAATTCCAAAAATCTGTAAATTTTGTGAAAAATTTCAAAACTCTGTGTTCTTAGACACAGATTCTGAGAAGAAAATATTCTTAAAACTCTGTGAAATTATAGGTATTTTTGTGATTTCAGCAACCTTGTGTGGGGCACCCTTTTTAACCCTTAATCCGTTCCTGAAATTTTTACCCGTTACAGCCCCTGGAGTGTCAATTTGACATTCATGACTAAAACCAATATATCTCTCTTGTTTCTCAACCGATTGTGAAAAAAATTATAGTTTCGGAAACCTCGTTATGTAACTCAAATATGTCCTCCAAACTTTATTCACATACAGTTTTCCATTATTCAAAGTCTAAGGAAAAAAAGCCGTAAAAAGTGCTTCGGAAAAAAGACTGTAGATTAGCTACGGAATGCTCAAAAATTTCACTTAGTGTCCAGGAAAGCTGAAGTTGGTAGCTATACGTTGCGCATAAGGATATATTTTTATTGAAATTATATATTAAATATTTCTATTAAAAATTGTAAAAGTGGTGTAAAAACGATACCGTAAACTGGGGGAACTTTGATCAACATGAAATTTTTGAAGATAATCATCATCCTAAAATATCTAGTTTTTCGAAGGCTCACAAACAAACATCTCTCCTGATCAAATTTAAGCATTTGAATCGGAGCAAATGGGCTGTTGAATGTGAAAGTTAAACTTTTTTCTTTGTTTAGGTTTAGTTTAAGTGTTATTTTTGTGGTCATTTAGTGATATTTTTTGGATATTGAAAAAAGGTCATTTTCGATGAAAAAGCGGATATAAAAAAAACCTCTCAAACCCTATAAAATGGT
Organism: Uranotaenia lowii; assembly: GCF_029784155.1. NCBI lineage: Eukaryota > Metazoa > Arthropoda > Insecta > Diptera > Culicidae > Uranotaenia > Uranotaenia lowii. The sequence goes on from NC_073693.1 coordinate 20,872,625, forward strand.
TAAGTTTAAAAAAAAAAAGGGAACAATGCAAGAACCTAAGGAATTGCATGAAGGCAAAATTTCATTTGTTTTTGAGGCCAAAAAATATTGAGAAATGTTTATAATTTTTACCCCTAGATGTATGCAGCAACATTGTCCATCTTTTGATTATAAATGTTTTTGAAAAATAAAAAAACGTTGAAAAAATCAGTTCAGTTCATCAGAAATTACTGTTATTGATGTTTATACCTTCTGTAGTAAATGGCACCACAACAATAATTTTGAAGATGTTGAGGTACCGAGGTACGTAAAAATCATAGTTATCAAAGTTACTCCGTAACTCAAAATCTGGTTTTGTAACAAACATCATTTATCATAACCACCAATGCAATGTCGTTCGAATTTACTGCAATCAATAATCATGTTTTAAACTCCTCACCTTAGTGAGTGTTTTAAAACTTTTAGGTATTACGAAAAAGCAACCCCTTCCCAAATATTCAAAAATGAATGAAAAAAGTGATCAAAGTTCCCCCAGTTTACGGTACATCACCTTTCTGGTAAAAACATTTATTTCGGAAATCTTGCGTTTATATATTCAAAATTCAGTGCAAAATTTTATTTTAGTGCAAAAAAGCTGAAATAATTGCAAGTTGACAAAAAGTTCGCAAAACAGCTAACTTTAAAAATTCGTCAAAAATCTGTGTTTTGTAAATATTTTGACAAAAATGTGCAAAATCCTCTTTTCAAATTTTATCTGGTTTGACCTAAAAACTTTGAACGACTCATTGATTGAAAAGTACGGTTTTTATACCACTTTTTTTACAATTTTCGTGGTCAGGATCTTTAAAAATTTCCTATAAATATATCCTTGAGCGCAAAGTATAGCTTCTAACTTCAGCGTGGTTGGACACTAAGTTGAATTTTTTTGAGTTTGTTCCGCAGCTGTTTTAAAGTCAAAATCTTGTGAAAATCGGTTGAGAAACAAGAGAGATATACTGGCTTTAAGCGAGGAGTGTCAAATTGACTCTCAAGGTCTGATTAAGGAGATTTTTCCCTGGGCTTTCAGGGAGCGTCCATTAAAAAAAATAATGTTGCAAAATTAAAGATTTCAAGAATTCAATGAGGGTTCTCGAAAATTTGTTTTATGTTTTTGGATGCACTCGAATTAAGTATCAAGCCACAAAACTTTCTTTAGTGTCAAATTGACACTCAAGAGCGTTTTGGGGTTAATATGCAGAATCTAGTTTAAGTTAAAACTTTAAAGTAAAAAACACAAGACTATACCCCATACATTTCTAGTAAGGGTACAGCCAAACTCTTGACATGTAGTTGAAGATTATTTTTGAAAATTCTAGCTAACATTGAATTACTAGTAAAATAATTCAATTATTTTTCTTATCTTTCGTTTCAGACTTGCCAAATCGATTAGCTGTACAAACAAGGAAAAACTGCCCATACATCATTGTCAAATTGTATAGTGTTATGTTTGCTGGATTTATAAGCTAAAAGTGTAAGAATTTTATGGAAAGTGTTTTAAATGTTTGTGGATCAGAACGCTTGGAGTGAAACAAGTTCAAATGAATCAGTGCTCTTCCTTCTAAACTACAATCACTACACTACAATTGAATAAAGTTGTGAACGTCCAGTGTTAACTTACCAAGTTGAAGAAATAAAAGAGAGAAGCAAACGCAAGAAAATAATCCATCAGTTCATAGGCAAACGTTACCGGAGATTTAAAAGGATTACACATTGGTGCGGCTAAAGTAAATACTCAACGAAGGTGTAAGGAAGCAAAAGCCAACAAAGCTTTCGCAGAAGAGGAATCAGTTAAGTCTCAATAAGTGGCATCATTTTTCCAGTCATTGTCCCGGAATATCGATTGTTGTGCTTCCCTATTTAGAACGGATTTGAACCCCAGCTGCCATCATGAGGTAAGTTTTTATTATTTTGATTTTTTTTTCTAAATTAAAAGAAAACATATTTGATGTTTTGATCGATACTCCTAATGGTGTAATGCAAAAAAATCTTTTTTCATGTTTGATATATTTGAATTAACGGCACATTGAATGTCAGTGTGATACTTATTGAGTACAGTGTGATGTTTGAATCTGAGTTCTGTAAATAAGCGCCTGAACTTATACTAACAAATCAACATAATAAGATTTAAAAAAAAACGTACAATTGAGGCGTTTTCTATCATAAAATATTCCCTACTTTTGCTAATACAGTTGTACAAGAAAATTTGTAGCGTATTAATGTATTTTCATTCCCAAATCGAGATGCATCTCAGCAAGGTATTATGTATGATACATCTGTTCCAAAAAGGCAAACTTTACGTCATATTCGTGCCAAAAGCCATTCCATTACCAATAGTGATGAGACACGTAGGAACACGAAATGATGTCAACAAATTATCACCAGGGAGTCCAATTAACGGTTACCTTTCGCCTTTAAATCTGCAAAGCAAAATTCCTCCGTTGTTGTTTTTTCGTGTTAAAAATAGACATTCGAACACCCAAGATTCATTTAGCTATAGGCAAGTATGATCATCACCCAGATCAAAACTTGGATGTCGGATGGAACCGATTCAGAAAGTGCAAAAAAAAAAGTTCAGCCATAAATTGGCACTTCCCATTTTGAGAAAGGGGAGAGAGAAAAAAACCGCCCAACTTAGCTGGAGGTCATTTGCAGTCGAAACAAATAAACCGAGTTGGAAATGATTAGTCGTCGTTGTCGTCGTAGTCGGAAACGCAGTTGGGATGGAAATGTTTTAATTAACGGGTGAAGATTTGCAATCCCCCTCAGGTTTTGTTGACAGGTGTAAGTTGAAGGTGTTTCGAGCGTAAAGTGAAACATTCCACTAATTGGTTAGTAGAAAAAAAGGAACATGTTACACAATTTGTTTTTTTTTTTTAATTGTACCTTGTTTAGAGTCTCTGAAATTTAGATGGATTACTTAGGTACTGATTTTTTTTAAGAGAAATTATTCCAAGAAAATTAAAAATAATCAAATGATCATCTAGTGACATCACTTTTTGTTAAAGGGTACTCAAAAAATTGGAACTAAAAAATTATAGGAATGGAAATCAATTTCTGATTTAGAAAAAAAAATTGTGTTTTTTACGTGTCAAATTTTTAACTTCATTTCGAGTATATTTTGATTTCAACCAAAAGTTGTAAAATAATTCCAACTTAAAAGTAACTACATATAACTGTGTCAATTGAACTGTCCTTTTTGTTACAACGACCTTCTGAAGAGCTCACTCGAAGCGGATTGGGATCACTCGAAGATTACTATTCCTCACATCCATCATTCATTATCGATTACCTGTGAATCGCAAAGCCACTAAGTGGCACCAATGCATTCGATAGGAGGATCCATTTCTGTTAAAAAATGTTTTTTTTCGACTACAAAAGATCGGCCGTTATTCTACTTTCCTTCGTTCAAAATAATTCAAGGGATCGTTTAAAATTTTTTTAAATGATCGAGAGTTAATCCCTAACCCACATGCAGCTCACGTTTTGCAAAGGGCGGATCCGATATGAATTGGCGATTTAGTTATTGACATGCATCAAAAGATGCTTGTTATGAAAAGTTTCGTAACATAATAATAGAAACTTGGTGCATCGCATGGGTTTTCAATAGACAGTTCACGCCCACAATATTATGTGTTTGGTGTGCACATTGCAATTGTCATTCAAAATCGAGAGCAACTATTTGAAAACGAGGTTGATAGTAATGGATAGAAAAATCCATTGTGAAACTTCCATCATAAAGAACCATTTTTTTGGCAATTTTTAAAGATTATAAGATTAAAACTATAATTATAAAGTTTGAATGTTCAAATTACTACTAGAGTGGTATTATTATACTACGCCATGAAACAGTTAAATGTTTTTATATATTTTTTTGAATCTTGGAAAATTGTTTTAATTCAAAGCTGTTTTTCTTAGCATCATGTTCCATGAATTTTCTAGTGAATACCTTGAAATAGGGTTAAATAGAATTTAATAATTTTATGAGCCCAACGCTCTAAATACCAATCTCGATTTTATAGTTTTTCAAATTGGTTTTTCGTGGTGATGAATTTTTTGACTTATGAGAATAGTCCTTTTTATTCAACATTCTGGAAGTTCAGTTCCTTATTGCTAGTTTTGATCTGTTCCGTGATACCTGAAACGCAATACGAAATAAAAAGAAATGTAATATACTATGGCAAAACTGCTTTTAATTGAATAGTTGACATAAAATTTTACTGAGACATATGCGAATTTAGTGAATTTAGAAAAAAGATTAGACGCTAGAGTGCCCCAAATGACCCGAATTTCGAGAAAGCTATGAAGCTAATATTGATCCTAGGCCTAGTACAATAGACTGAGTCGATTTGGGGTAATTTTTTAATTTCTCAAACCCTGGGGTCTAAAAAGCTTCGTCTTGGTCCAAAACTCATCCATGATTTTTTGCAGAATTTTTAAGTTACGTTTACATGAGTAAATATGAACTTTTAGGTTTGTATGGGAAAATTGAATATTTTGTACTGAAAAATCAACATCATTTTTGTTTTTTCTGTGGAACCGAGCCTGCTGATGGTTTTTGTGCCAATTTATAAAATTCCTTAAGGAAATTTTCCGCTGAACAACTTTGTCCAAGACCGTAACTTCGTATCTGATTAGGAAACAAAGTTATTAGCAGTTTAACAGGGGTATGTGTTTTCGCATTGATTAACAATAAATTCAATTATGGTATGGTTGTTTTTGCTTGATATGTTCTGGATTTATGCTAAAAAACTGATTAGAGAGCCCCCCCTGTCCTTCCCTTCACCCCCTGCTGAATGGAGATTGTAATCTTTAATAAACATTTTTTTCGTTCCCAAAAATCCTCTTATATCAAATATAGTTCCATTGGTTGATAAGTATTTAAGCTTTACAAAAAAAATTGTATGGAGCCCCTTTCTTTCTTTCCCTCTCTACACTGTTAAGCATAAGAGTCTATCACAATCGTAGAAACATATCTCGTAACCAAGTACCTTTCCATGCCATATTTGTTTCCATTTGTTGGCTTCGTAAGCATAAATTGAGAACATATGCTAACAAAATTGTATTGGGCTTACCTCCCTCCTCCCATGTACCTTCTCACTGAAAGGAGGATGATGTGTCAAATAATCATAGAGTCATACCAAAATGATTTTCCATGTTAAGTATTGTCCATCTCTCGGATTTTGTAAAATAAAAGTTAAATGTAAACTTCCCTCTTCCCTTCCTATATTCCATGCCATGCCTAATTTAGTTTTATTTAAGTAGTAAATTTTTGAGTTATGTATAAACTTGAAAGAAAGTACCATCTACCTTTCCGTCCTCTTCTTTCAATAGAGGGGTGATAACTTAATATACATAAAAGTATTTTTCGTACTCAAATACTTTTTGATGATTATGATGAAATTTGGTTTCATTTGCTCGATTAATTCTCGAGTTATGCAAAAAATGGAAAGCCCCCCTTCTTCCTTTATATCTTACCGTTTTAAAGGTACGGCTTCAATTTATAGTAGAAACATTTCTCGTAACCAAATACACATGTCAAATATGGTTCAATTTGCTTGATCAGCTCTCCAGTTATACTGAGAACTGTAAGGGAGACCTTGCCTCCCCCTTTTCATCCACCTCTTCGAAAGAGTGAGGGATAATAAATATTCATAGAAGCATTTCTCGTACCCAAATATCGTTCCATGCCAAATTTGGTTCCATTTGCTGTTGTAGTTCTTGAGTTATGCTGTAAAAATTGTATGAAACTCCCCTCCCTCTTTCCTTCCTCCCTGCAGTAAGAAGGAAGGGGTCTCGAACAATCATTAGAACATGTCACGTTCCCAAATACCCGCCCATGCCAAGTTTGGTTCCATTTGCTTAATTATTTTCTTAGTTATGTTGAAAACTATAAAAGAGGCCCCTCCCTCTTTTATATCTCCCTACTGGGAAGAGGGAGGGGTCTCAAATAATCATAGAAATATTTTTCGTATCCAAATACCCTCCCATGCCAAATTTGGTTCCATTTGCTTTATTAGTTTTTGAACCATATAAAAAAATATGAAAAAGGCCCCTCCCCCTTTCAACTGGAAAGAGGGAGGGGTCTCAAATAATCATTGAAATATTTTTCGTATCCAAATACCTTCCCATGCCAAATTTGGATCCAAAATCTTGATTAGTTCTCGAGTTATATGAAAAATTATAAGGTAGCCCCCCTCCCCCCTTCCTATCACGCCACTGAAAGGAGGGAGGGGTACCAAATATTCATAGAAATATTCCTCGTTCCTTAATACCACCCCATGCCAAATATGATACCATTTGCTTGATGGATTCTCGAGTTATGCAAAAAATTGTCTTTTGTTTGGGAGGCCCCTCCCCCCCTTCATGAGAGAGGGAGGGGTCTCAAACTATAATAGGAACCTTCTCCTGCCTCCAATACCCCCACCTTCCAAGTTTCACGCAAATCGGTTCAGTAGTTTCCGAGTCTATAGGGAACAGACAGACAGACAGACAGACAGAAATTCATTTTTATATATATAGACTAGCAGACCCGGTAAACTTCGTCTTACCATGTTTAACTTGGCGTCTCACTTTCGTGAACATGTCCTAGGTTTTTTTTACATATCCTTCTTTTCCTTTTACTCGAATTGTCACGCTTCATTCTATTGGAATCAAACCTAAAAAAATTAACTCAATTCTACGGGTCTTTACATAGATTATCAAAACATTATCTTCAATCAATCTTACATGCATCTTACAGGAAAACTTGTCATCTAATTTTCTTTGATTCGGATGCTTTAAATATTGCCGAATGGTGTCAGGTATCAGCTTCCCGTTGAAAATTTGAGTTTTTCAGCACTAAACGTGACGATCAAACTTGGCAAGCCTCATGCAGCATGCTTAAAAAATCCATTCTTTGTAGCTTGTTCCATAAATAACTTTATGTTGATAATATCTATGTTTCATTTATTGCATACCATTTAGTTGATTTACTTCGCTTTGCTCGAGTTCACATTAAGGTTAAAATCGGAATCAAAAGTTTCTCATTAATTAGAATTTATTGCTTATGAAACTTTATGGAAAAAGAATTTTGGGGACCATTTTAGGAGTATTTGCTCAATATTCTGCGTAACGCAGTACATTCAGCTCCCGAGTTTCTTCGGATGGTATATTTTTTAGAACTGAAGAAATAAAAAAAACATTGAAGTTACAGACTGAACAAATGACGTGGACAACTTAAGATTAACATTTAACACCCAGTACCAAGACGGGAATCGAACCCATGCCATCAGTTGACCAGCGATTACCGTCTTACCACGCTAACCACTCGACCACCGAGACGTACTACTACTCGTACTTACTAACCATTTTCAAGCAGCTTTTGTTCACTATTTTTACCCTTGGAAGCAGTGGTGATTAAATAATATCCATATTTTCATCAAAACCATGTCAAAAAACAGTTCACCGTTTTATTATTTTTTTCAGCAAAAAAAATGCTAATTAGATTCTTTTGAACATTTACCCAATAAATAAAAAAAAACGATCGGTTTTGAAAGGAGGAATATATATATTAAGATTTGTTTATATTCAACCGAATTACAGCAATATCATTTGCATTTTTATTCTAATGGACATATCTGCCAATTTAAACCACTGTTTTTTGTAAGATTCTAACTGAAGCATTGAGGTTTTTATAAATTAAATAAATCGAAAAGAGCTAATCTGTTAAGGCTACAATGATTCCATGAGTTCATTCGTTTTTCTGGAAGTTTTCATGTAAATATACCTCGAAACCTTTAAAAACATATAATTGTCTTTCGGCTATCATCACAGTTCAACTTTCATATTCTTTCAAAAAGAAATATCTAAGTAAAGGTACATTTGTCCCATTTACCGATGCAAGGGAATACACATTGCTCTTTTTCAGATGCGTCAGTGAAAACACTTTAAAATAAATTTAATACTTTTTCCTGTTTGTCTTTTTTATCAACTTTCATTGATATACCTGCAGTTTTTCCAGAAAAAAAATGCTTGGTACTTCAATTTTACTGAACTCTGAATAACCATAAGACTTTCATTTACAAAGACATTTAATAATTTTGGGCGCGTTGCCAGTTGTTTCACCGTGTGAAATGTCAGGAGTTAATATCATTTTCGGCACTTTCAGGTCATAATAAAAACTTATCAAAAAAATTCTGCTTCTGCTATCAAAAAAAATAATGCTTCTGGAATATCAATCACAGAAAAACTTTTCAACAAAAAAGCGGATCTCAAGTCTCTTCTATGTAGCCAAAATATGTTAAACATAAACACACTTTCATGTTAAGTACGTACTTGAATTCTGTGTAAACAAACAGTGAACCTGTAAGCAGTTTTTCGGTGAATGATTTAGAAAAAAAAGTTGAGTTTATTTAGTCAGATTTTTTAATTGGGCTTAACGATTTATAGATGAAGAAATAATGTGAATATGTATACATGAATAATGTATGCATTTTTTGTAAATGTTTAATGTTTGCACTTGCTGTGTATCTTTTAACTGAAAATTCTTTCATTTTTATTGATAACTTTCACTTATGCTTGCAAAAAATCGAAAAGTTCTTTGCATTAGGCCTTAAAATTAACATCAATCCTATATAATCCTTTTAAAAGGACAGGCTCTTGTTCAGTTCATGTGTCTGTTCATCTTCAATGGATTTTGTTGTTGTTCTGAAAATTTAAAGGCACCCGAAACATCTTCAGTCATGCACATTTGTACATGTTCGAAAAATGTTTCTAGGGGAATTGGATTATAAAATTGTATGTTAATCTCCCACTTTCTTTATTTCAAATGTCAGCAAAAAGTCATACCATAATTTTATATGCATCAGTACTAATTTAATATTTTTCAGACAACAATTTCAACAAAACAGTTTTATTTTTTTTAAATCGTTTAAATGATATTGATTTTATCGGCAAAATATCAATCTAAGTGTCATTCATTACTGTGTGCTGTACAAATGATCTAGGAATCAAAAAGAAAAAAACACATCTGGGATTCATATCGCTACCACATGCATTGATATTATGCTTGGTTTAGAAATGCGCGCCCAAATATTTCAACTAATCAGTATGCTATGCCCTGGTTACCATCATCCCTCGACGTTTGCTTACGACGCCTTGGACGACCATAGAGACGAAAAACAAACTGCCCGGCGCCCAAAGGAAAAAAAATCTTGAGAAAATTGAAGGCCATGACTTTAATTTCATTCAAAAAACTACAAATTTAATTATTACGGACAATTGATGCGACTTTCTGTTATTTTTATTCGATATAAACCGATTCGCATGCCTACAGAATATTCTAAAAATAATTTCATTTGAATCGTTTGGGTCATTTCGGAGGAGTAGTACTACAAACACCGTTACAAGAGAATTTTATATAATAGATTTTGCGACATTTTGTTTGAGAGGAACATGGAAACCCAGTTTTTTAATCAATAACTTCGGTTCCCTTCCGCCGATTTCTCTAAAATACGGATTTTTCAAAACTATATTTCGTCCGAAAACTGCATTCCGATTAGAGTTATACTATAAAAAAGTTATTAGGTTTCAAAAATTTGTTAACATTTTCAAGTATGATATTCACCACTGTCAATGAGGCGTTAAAAATTTCGATCGGCCCACAGTGGTCAAATTTCCAAAAAACCTGGCAAAAAGTATGTTTTGAACATTTTTGACCATGAAACTAACTAAAATTGTTCAAGATTTATAAGTTCACTGAAAATAACTTACTATTCTCATATTAACTAAATTTTTTTAAATTTTACTGAATGAATTTGATAATTTTTTATCGCTCAGTGTTGAAATTTTCAAACAACTTGCTACAAAATTTCTCATATCCTAGAAAGATTAATTGAAATTCAAGATGTAGTGCTAAACACTTTCTAAAGTTTTTAACTCACTGTTTTTTTTTATCAGTCAATACAAATATTTGATATTTGATTAAAGTTTATGAAAATTTAGGAATACTTTTAAAAAGTTTTTTATTTATAAAATAGCCATCTCTTCTATAAATGGTTGTTTTTATCACCAAATACTTCAAGTTAATTTTAATGAGAAAAAACAGAATATAGAATTTCTTCTTCATATTTTACTTCACTTTACTTTTAACATTTCTTAGAGAACTCCTAAACGAGTAAACTTATGACTATTATCTTCATGGTTTCGTGTAGCCTGAAAGTGCCGGAACACGGTGAAATCCATGGATAGGTAGTCTTGACCGATTCTAAAATCGACTTTCTGTCAGCTTTTCTGGGTTTATGATCATTGTGCGGCCCCCACGGAACACTCGTTTTTTAAAAACATGTCATTTGGTCAAATCATGACCGATTTTGTTGCGTTAGAATGCAAAATCTCAGATTTTTTTTATATATCTGGTTTTATATTCACGTGTTAGTTTGGGGAGTAGTCCAAGGGAGAGTTGAATCACTTGATCCCCCTTCTTGTTTTCATCATATTTTTAAAGAAAATTAACATCCATAATCCCATTATTTCGCAGAAAAAATTGCAGAAGCTTAGTTTTATGATTATAAGCTACTTTTGCTTAACGAAAAACTTCTTGCTTTTGACTTTTTTTGATAATTTTTTCAAAAATTGTATAACCACAGGGGCTAAGGAACATGACTTACAGTACTTTTTAGATTGCAGTTTTTACACAGTTCAGCAATTTTTTCCTTAATTTGGAAACATTTTGATTTTTTTAATCTTTGACGCATGTTCGCTAGCAGATTTATCAATCGAAAAATTCGTTTAAAGCCTTGAGTTAGTATTAAAATGTTTCCAAATTAAGGAAAGTAATCCGCAATCAAAGGCTGCCGCTTACGAGGAAAACTGATAACTGCATTTTGCACAGGTTAGTTTTTTGGGCTAATATACAAAATGTATGTATATGACTTTCAAAATCAGACATGACTAAGGTTGCCTGAATTTTTTCAGCAAGTATCCGGGCCTGAGAAATTCGGGCTATTTTATCTAAAAACCTGGCAAAATCAGGGCATATGATTTTAAAAGTCGGATTGGACTCATAAATAAGTTTTACAATACAATTTGTTTTTATTTGTTTTTTTTTTTCTAAATGAAGTGAATAAATCCGGTTAAAATCCGGGCTTTTTTAATTGAAATTCGTTCAACCGGGCCGCACCGGACTTTTGTCAAATTTTGTATTAGATATCCGGACAAACCAGGATAAAACCGAGCAATCTGGCAACCTTATACATGACTCATTTGGCTGCCATCCCACTGCATGCATCGTGCGTACATCGTTGCCAGTAATTTTGCCAGATAATCTGCATAATACCAAATTACAGTTAAAAAATTCAGCCTATTTAATTTTATGATTGGAATTGGCTTTTTTTTCAACTAAAAAAATCAACGATCGACAACCGGAGGCACTTAGAATACCTGAAATTAACTCTATAGAAAAAGCAAAATACTTCTTGGATTTCTAAATATAATTGCTTTTATAAAAAGTTTATGCTACTAAAAGATATTGATTTAAATTTGACAATTGTTTGCATTCAGAAGATACTTGCTACTCTACTCTACTTACTTTCAATTGTCTTTTCTCTCCAAAATATTCGTCCTATTTATCAAATTTTTTTGCAGTCTGACATAACTAGAGAAAAATAGTGGGTACTTTTTAAGGAAACAAACTTTTCTTTGCTCCGAATATGAGTATATATTTTGTCAATTGATAAAATTTAACATGCAGTTGACAAGTAAATTTATATTTTTAACTCGTTTGCGGATTGTGCATTACTGCTGATTTTTTTTTAATTTTGGGAGAAATCAGCAGACTCTTTTTTTAAGAGAAATCAATTCAAAATCAGCAACAGCATTCCATTCATAAATTTTTACTTATAAAGATAACCGAAATAACACTGATAACAATAATAATTTTATGAATTTAAATTTTTTTTAAGTTATAATTGTTCAATAAAACTGGCATTCCAAAATACATTTTTTGACACAGTTTTCAGCTGATTTTCTGTTGATTCCTTTGATTCGATTTGTATTCTTTCATAGGCCCGGATAAAAGAATACAGGATAAAACAAATTTAGTTAACATTGCACACTAAAATAAAACTTTTAAGATGCTTCCTCGAATCATTTTTGAACTTTCTAAAGATAAATAAAAAATCATGATCGATTAAAAAACATGATTTAATTTAATGAAAATTAAAGAATCATTTATAAATCTTCAATCGAAGGTTTTCAATTTTAAAACATAAAGCTCTGTGTTTTTCAATTGGAATATTGTGTCCTGAAAAGGACAGAAGGTGGAAACTAGGTATGTTTTACTTGTATAAAATTTAGTTTTAAAGACTTCCAAAAAGATAATATTTTCAAAGCACAAAAATTCAGAATTAAAAAACAAAAACGAACTTAGTAAAAATATTTCATAAAATTACAAATTCGGTAAATTTATTTGAAAATTAAAACAAAATATGACGATGAAAAAGATAACTTTTTTTTACATTTTAGAAGGATTTTTTTTTTATAAACTCGAAAACCTCAATAACTTTTTTCGCAGAGCTCCAAATTACTTGCAGTCTTGGGGAAAGGCGAAAATTAATTTTTCACCTTTATTTTGAAATGTAATTTTCTTCTTTAAAACTTAAAAAAAATGCAAAAATTTCATAAATGGTTTTAAAATATTTTCAGAAATTAGTTAAAATACAGAAGCTGATGGAAAAATTGCGAATTTCGATCCAGAACAATTAGTCGAAAAGAATCTTAAGTCCGAACACACCAAAATTTTGCAGTTTCTTTCTCAGAAACCACTGGACGAAATTCAGTATCTTTGGGTTATCGAAAGTGTTGTACATATTTTTCGCACCCGTCAAGTGAAATAAAAAACGATTTTTGGTCCGTTTTTGAGTTAATTTTGAAATTTAAAATGGTTTGTTTCAAATTCTGGATTTGTTTGGTAAAAACCCATTCTAAAGACCAGGTAAGGTTTTTGTATGCCAAGTTAAGAATTTCAATACAAAAAGTTGAATGAATTGCAAATCTAAATTTACAATTAAAGATTTGTTTCAATTTGTGAACGTGTATCGTGTGTCGTAAAATTCAATGTCTCAAGCAAAGGTGATTTAAGACTTATTTTAGACGGGGGGAACATAATTTCTGACTTTTTTGCGAGCACTTATTTAACACCTTTTAAAATCAAATAATTTCCCTTTAATATGTTGAAAATTTTATTTGGAAAAAATCTCCATGGGGAGAACGGGGGTTAAACCCCTACACCCCCTCCCTCCCTCGTTCTTACGGCCTTGCTCTTTTATTTATTTATTTTATTTACATAGTATTCCGTCTCACGACATAACTTGACGAACATAATCCTAAAATTCACTCGGTCCATGGCAACCAATTCCTCGGACACCCCATGTTCGCCAGATCACGCTCCACTTGGTCTAACCACCTCGCTCGTTCCGCCCCCGCTCGTCTTGTTATTTTATAATCAACTCAATTTAACTTCATGCGTATGATAAAAAGTCTTGTATGGCCTAATTAATTTATCTAGTTTTCAAGCTTATGGAAATTTATGTTTTTCGCATTTTTGGTAATTCAACATTTACAGTACTCAGTCACACGCACACCTCTAGGTCCCAAAAATGTTCAAAATTTATAGTTATATCTCCTTAAGAATAAATCTAAGCTCAACATACAAACACAGCAAAATTTAGGTGAGAAATTTTGCAATTGAGAGAATTTGTATTTTAAACGTGTTCGAATTTATGAAGAAAAAATAAAGTTAGGAGTTTTCGAAAAACTGGTCATTACGCGAGAGCAAGCGATCCTGTTCGGACGTGTTTAGCGCTTGGATTGGTGAAGTTTTCGCGAATTTTGTTGTTGATTTTGGTTAAAGTGGTGATTGCGTAAGTGTAGTGCGAAGTGTTGACGATGTGATTTTAAAAACGAAGACAGGAAACAACATCGGGGCTGTGTTAAACAGTTTTGTAGCTGTGAAAAATGTTTTCCGACGGGTCTAGGCAGATGGCATTTTTGCTGTCGAGAAAAAATAGCAAGAGCGGAGAGTTAAAATGGCTTTTTGAGTTAAAAGAGAGTAGCTCTATTAAATTTTAAGCGCGAGAGGGGCTCTACTGTAACCAGACAGTGTTCTGCATATGAGCGGAAGCCGAAATAAATTGCATGAAAGAGAGAAAAATTCGAATCAGTGTCGGGTCAACCTTGGTGTTGAATTTGGAAGAAAATTGAGCTGTGTGTTAGATGTGAAATTCGTGCAGTGAAACATTTATTTTCTGCTGGAAGCTGGAACCAAGCAAGCGAGGGACAACACTATCGAACGTTGGACACGGAGAAATCCCGGTGAGATCTATCCAATTCTCTCTTTCTATTTTCTTCCTACATGACTAGAAAACAGCTAAAAATGTACAACAGGACAGTGCCTCAAAATAATGTTCATTTGTCCTTTTTTCTAATTAAAGATCAAGAAATGAATTGGTTTCCATTTAAGTAAATCATCTCCGTAATTTATTGCGATTTTCTTCGCGCACTAGAGTTTTCATACAAAAATTTCGTCAATCTCCAATTTCGCTCGTACTTTTCCTCTCATCTTCATATTGGTACGTCTCTTGAACACGCGGCAAAAACTTACTCGGGAATTATTGAAAACCAAACGTAATGGAAAATTTAACAATCGAAGCAATCAAGTTATGTTGACAAAAAAAACAATTAAAAGACAGAAACAGGAACGTTCAACATATTCAGGTAGTTTTTTTATGTTTTATTAACTTTCTATTTAATTATGATATTCTTTATAGCTGAAATGAAGGAAATGGCAAACAAAATGATTAAGGAAATTGTGAGAACTTGCAAAAATCTTGTTCTGGAAAGCCAATAAATGAAATTTCATTGTGATCAAATTTTAAATTTTGAAACTATTCAAGCACTGAACTATCCTTTTTGAGTCAACTGCTTCGGCTCTGCGTTTGCGGCGTCACTCGAGGATGTTCTGGCTCGAATAGGGCTTTTGCACAGTGCATTAGTATTAGTAAGCCGTTGGGCAAACAAAAGTGACAGCTTAATGCAAAATGAATACGATTCGAAGGAAGGAAGTTAGTTTTCGAATTTATTTTTGAAAACTATCGCAAGTTGTTCAGTATACAGCACATTTTTGAGAAGTCAGTGCATTTGTTTATTTGTTGGAAATTTGTTTTTTGATTTCGTGTGAATTTTTTTGAATACAGTGAAGATTCTGTACAGGATACGACTATTTCCTGAGGATGCAGTCGAAATATTGCTAAAGATCTTTATAAATTCCACAACGAAAACACTTAGCTTCATCTTCCGGGTTCGAAATTGTAAAAGATATACCCGAATACTTATACAAAAGATCTGGGGGAATCGTTGAATGTACCTTTCAAACATTACAGTCATGTTTTTCCATTTTGTTCTGCTTGTTTCTGCACTGCTACTCAATCAAATATTCACCTAATTGTTTCCACTTGTTAGCCAATGATTCGAAATATACTTATTGGCACTTTGTTTGAGAAAAGGCGTGTTCATTTAGGTTTAAAACAACATTTTAGATAATTTTTGCCTTTTTCGCATATAAAAACCATTGATGTGTGCCCAACAGACCTCTTGCATGTGTGTGTAGCAAAAGCCCTATAGTGACTCGTGAAATCATCAAACCTGTCACGGGCTTGTGATATAGCTCAGTTGGCAAGTCTGTTGTCTCCTGAGCCGATGTCCGTGAGTTCGAGCCCAAGAGTAAACATCAAACACAGTTGTACCGGATAAGTTTTTCAATAACGATCTGCCAACTGCAACGTTGATAAAGTCGCGAATGCCATATAAAGATGGTAAAACGACTATAATCGAAACAAAAAAAAAAAAAAAAATCAAACCTGTCAAAAATGCAGCGTTGGCGACAAACGAATCGGGTCCATCGCATTGAACATCCTAAGGTGTTTCTTATAACAACAACCTGTTTCTGGCGATGAATAAGTGACGTTGTATGAAATTTAGTGGAAATAAATTAAAGTGTTGATTGAAAAATTAAATTTATATAATCGGAAAGACATATCTTTTTTTTTCACAATAAATAATTACTCAATAATTACTTCCAAAATTCCGTTGGTAACGGGTCCAAGATTCGATGGAAAAAAGGTTGCATGATTTTGCTTGCCTATCAAGTGGTCGTGGGTAGTTTGCCAGACAGCTGATTTAAGTTTTTATTGGTTCCAAACCTAGTCAATAATTTGCATTTCTTAAGTCTATTGGATACTATGGGAGTCGTCACTAGACTGCAAAAACCAAAATCGCATACCTTGTAGTGGATTTTGAAATTTAGTGTTCCAATGTTGTCATGTGATGTGTGTAAACAAAAGGTTCAAGAACTTTCAAAACAAGGTGAGAAAAACTATGAAAATATTTGACAGTTGAAAATAAGTGCATGCGAATCTAGTTATTTAAGAAAATCACAATATCATCTCAGTAATTTTTCATATCATTTTATTTATTTTATATCTGTTGCCGTAAATTTGTAATAATTTATACTCAAAATTATGAATGCTGAAAAAAGTCATAGTATCTATAAAAAATGTATCCTTTTAAAATATCATTATAGTTATTACTACATATATAATCTTTTTAAGTGATAATATCAAATATCATACTATACGCTCATATTATTTTGTTTAACAATTTGTTCCAACATAATATATTTCCTTAATTAGCAGATTTAATCATATACCGTAAACTGGGGGAACTTTGATCACTTTTTTCTTTCATTTTTGTATATTTTGGAAGGGGTAGCTTTTTCGTAATACCTAAAAGCTTAAAAACCCTTACTGAGGTGAAGAGTATAAAACATGATTATTGATTGCAGTAAATTCAAACGACATTGGTGGTTATAATTAAATGTTTGTTACAAAACCAGGTTTCGAGTTTCGGGGTAACTTTGTTCACAATAGTTTTTACGTTTCTCAAAATCTTCAACTTTATTGTTTTGATGCCATTAAGCACAGAAGGCTCAAAACATCGATAACAGTAATTTTTTGTTTGGAATCAATTGAATTTTTCAACGTTTTCTTTCAAAAACAAATATACTCGAAAGATGAACAATGTTGCTGCATACATTTAGGGGTAAAAATTACAATGATTTCTCAATATTTTTTGGCCTCAAAAACAAATAAAATTTTACCTTCATGCAATTCCCTAAGTCCTCGTACTGTTCTCATGTTCTTTTTTGTTCAAACTTAACCATTTGATAGGATTTTGAGCCATTTTTTCTATACGGGCTTTTTCATGGAAAATGACCATTTTTTTCAATATCCAAAAATTATAATCAAATGACCATAAAAATAACATAAAAACTGAACCTAAACCAAGAAAAAAGTTGAACTTTCACATAAAACAACCCGTTTATTCCTAAATGTTTAGATTTGATCAGGAGAGATGTTTGTTTGCTAGCCTTCAAAAAACCAGATATTTTAAGATTTTAAAATTATATTTTAAGTAATATAAAAAATCTCCTAAGAAAAAATAAATTTTGCTTATTAGTAACTCAATTTGCAGGCTTCCAAACGTAGTAAACAGTTTTCAGATATTTTAATTTTATACTTAGTTAATGATGATTATCTGCAAAAATTAAATGTTGATCAAAGTTACCCCGCTGATCAAAGTACCCCCAGTTTACGGTACTTTTAGAAGGAATGCATCTGGGGATAATCCAATGAAATAATTGCAAGCGGCACGGGTAGCCGGCCATTGTAGGTTTCTGAGGGTTGGATGCCTTCCTTCGACGAACCATCGGACCGTGGAAGCCCTAGAAGAAATTCGAAGGCCAAGCCACACAGACATAGGTAGGACCTTGCTACCGATGGGGGAACCATACATACATACATACATACATACAAAAAATAAAGTTAGGAGTTTTACTCGTTCTACTAAACAAATCGTTGGAGAATTGTTGGAGCAGTTATACTTCCTGAGTTAGCCTCTAAATACATTCAAATTTTGAGTATCCATCTTTCACATATCAAAAACTAACTTATCGAAATGACAGGTCCCAAACAAGGTTGCCTGAAAAATGCTCTGTTTTTGAGAAAATTTCTGAATTCTGAATTTCTGAGATTTCACAAAAAATTTTATGATGGTTTTCTGTGATGGAAATAGCCTAAATTTCTTGGAAAATTCATGAAACATAGGGTCTTTTTAACATTTTACTTGAGAAAAATCAATGAACATTACCAACCTAAGATATTTTTCCAAAACAAAGTTAAAAATCCTCAATTTATGTTGCCATAAAAAATACGTGCAAAATTTAAAAAAATCTGTGATATCTGTGAATATTTCCGAAATTCTGTGACACAAAATCTGTGATGAAAATTTGCTCAAAATTCTGTGAAATTACAGATTTTTCTGTGATTTCGGCAACATTGGTCCTAAATGTAATATTTCTCTTGTTGATTACTTTGCTGAAGAATGCTATATTTTGGGAGTGTTTGTGTTCATTGACACAATCTGGACTTTGTTCAAGGCCTACCACTCCTTGACTTTTTCTTGCCATGGTTGCAAGTCAATTTTATTTACGTAGTTTGAGTATGGAGCGTTACTATGCGCGTCATTGGTTTGCATCGTGAAGTTTTGCAAAACTGAGACTTGAACTTGGAAAAACATAATTTCACAAACTATCGAATCTCATGTGTAGTGTATCTCGACGCGACGTCTAATTGACGCTGATCAGTTTTTGATCCTAATTTTCTACTTTAAAAAAATCTGTGGTATAACGAATAGCACACAGTAAAAAAAATGCATCCATTTTCGAAACTCTTCTGACCTTATTGCCTGTTCAAACCGCGCTTTAGTACCTAATAGCTTTATTTGTGTTCCAGCCATCACTCTATCTAGGCTAGACGCGTGTCATTCTTTAAATAAGCCGAAAAACTTTTGCCGGTACTTAAAAAAAGCGGCAACCTTGACTTCAGCTTCATTTTACACCCCCCACTCGCCGTTTAAGTGTATCTCAGAAGCCTCCGAGTAAGTTCTATGGTTCCATTACCCTCAACAAGAAGAAAAAAAATAATGAAAATAAACGTCATTCATGGTAAATAAATAGCAGGCGAGAAACCGCGCCTGCTTTGTTATTCCTTCGGCGTTGTGGAGCCTTGCGTCGAATTATTTAGACTTGTGCGAACGAGCCACAGAGAAAAATCTCTTGACAGATGTTGGTTTGGAATGATTGCTGGACTGGTTTCCGTTTCATGGTCGATTAGTTTGATGGTTGTGTGTTGTGGTGCTGTGTGAGATATTATTTTATTGTGGGTGCTGTGCTACCTGGTAAGTATTCCGCCATGTTTATTCGGTGCTCTCATTATTGTTGCTACTCTCAAAGCAGCGCAGAACGTGTTCAATTAACGCCAACAAGTTGGAGGGCCTCAGTCAAAACAGAACCCGTAAAACCCATTAATGTGTTTGTTTTTTTTGCTGTCGAAATCCAAAGTCTCCAGTGAGTTCATTCAAGCTTTTTAGTTGACACTGTCGCTTAAAAATAAAAATTTTGAGTTTCTAATCCAAAAATCAGGATTCCAAATGAAGCGTCCAAAACCATACGAGTTTCGCTGAACCTACCTTAGAAAAGAATATTAATCCGAAAATTAAAACTAGAAACTAGGTTAATCTCTGCCTTTTATTGGATAGGGTATTGAATAAAAATATCGCATAATTAGGAAACCCCCGAAAAGGTTCTAAGCGACTTCCCACGCGTCAATCTCAAGTCAAGTCAGGCGTCGCGTCGTGAGTGGTTTCATTCCATTCGGTATAATTTATTCATATTGACAAAGATCCGTTATTTCACCTTCTCCAAAAATGTGCGGCTGAGCAGAAAACTCGAGAATTTCGCGCAATATTTGCGGTTGTTGTGACTTTTTAGATGTGGTTGAGTCCGGAAGATGGACGCGCAAAAAAAAAAACAAAGAAAAAACAAAACTGAGAGCGTGAAATCTTGTTTGTTTGACTAATTTTTAAACTTGGGACTCGAATTCGTTGTGCCAAGCGAGGAAAGTAGGACGTCTGTAGTAATCGTGTTCAATTTTTTCCCGTCATTCGTTGCCTTGCTCTCTCTCGGAAGATGATGATGGAAGTGGACAAGTTTTTTGGGATGCTTTCCCCCCACAACAACAAGATTACCTTGAAAAGATGGTGAGGAGTTCGCGTTTAGGAAATTAAGGGAGATCCCGGCTTAATCTTCCGGGAGGTGTGTCGGACCTTTTTAAGTGGTAGGGCTTCTGAAGATTCAAAAGGGCCCAGTAATAGTGAGAAATGCCAGACCAGGACAGGAAGTGGCACATTCATCAAATTTCCTAAATGTTAGATGTTGTCTGTCCCGAACTTGCCGGCCTCAAAATAAAGGGAGGCGGACCCAATCAAAATCGCATTATAGCTGGCGCGTGTTGAATCTCACCGAGGCTGGAAAAGCCGGTCCACTCCGTTTAGACCTCGAATGGAACCTGACGACGGAACGAACGGTTGCATCTTGGATGTCTTCGACCGTCCACAAACGAACAAGCTGTTGACAGTAGTGAAAGTTTGCGCGCGTCATAACAATTTGTAAAATCCGTGGAAGATCGCAGGCAAGTTCCTCAGCTTGGATCAGTAAACTGTAAATCTCCTATCGTTTTCTTCCCTGTCTAACATTTGCTAAAATCCAAAATTGTCAAAATTCTCAAAATTGTCAAAATTGTCAAAATTGTCAAAATTGTCAAAATTGTCAAAATTGTCAAAATTGTCAAAATTGTCAAAATTGTCAAAATTGTCAAAATTGTCAAAATTGTCAAAATTGTCAAAATTGTCAAAATTGTCAAAATTGTCAAAATTGTCAAAATTGTCAAAATTGTCAAAATTGTCAAAATTGTCAAAATTGTCAAAATTGTCAAAATTGTCAAAATTGTCAAAATTGTCAAAATTGTCAAAATTGTCAAAATTGTCAAAATTGTCAAAATTTTCAAAAATTTTAAAGTTTTCAAAATTTTTAAAATTTTCAAAATTTTCAACATTTTCAAAATTGTCAAAATTGTCAAAATTGTCAAAATTGGACGATTCAAATATTTCACTGATATCAGCCCAGAAGCACATTGAATGTCACTGTGATGTTCAACGGTTTCTGTGTGACTTTAAAAAAAGCGCCTAAATGTATATCATCATATTCGCTCAAATTGAAATGCAATCACAATTATCTGTTTCATAACCGATGTCACTCGAGCAACAACGAAACGAAACTTATTCGCGCTGTTAGCAATCACATTCATTGCCGAACAACGCAATTTTTCTTCTGTCTCGGATCGCCCGTCGTCAATGCGTTTTGCATCGCCTGAAGCAATGAATCACCAAAAACAATCCGGGTCCAAAAATTTGCCCGCAAAATGAATCGGTCGGTCGGTCGGTCATCTTTAATACCGTCGCTCGTCATCGGAACAAGTTTTTATCGCGACTTGATTCGGAAACAAATCGGACCTTCCGCCCAACGAAAATAACACGACACAATGCAATGGTGTCAACCAGCTATTAGTCGAAAGCCTTCGGCGGTTTTGCTTTTACTTTCTTCCTATTGTCGGTTATGCAACACTTGTTGCCTGTGATTGTTTCGCGGGAGAATTATTAAATCACGAATTAGCAATTACGATAGTGATCTCTCGAAATCGGAAAAGAATTAACATCACAAGTCGGAAAGTGAGCTGTCATGACTGGTGAAAACCATTGAGCACCCTTAGTTTCATGAGATTAAATAGTCTCCATTATTTGAGATCGGCTTTATCATTGGTTTATTAATCTAATTTTTGTTTTCTTTTTTATTATGAACTTGGAACCAAAGATTCAAATCAGATCATTACAGATGTCACATCATCATACCAATATTTTTTAAGTTGTATAAATTTAACAAAGAACATGTGTTCTTCCATCCTTATGATAATAATTCTCCAACAAGTAACACGTATGTAATATTTGGTGTCACAACCATTCGGAGAGAAGCACCTTTCACTAACAGCCACTTTGCCACTAGCCTTCATTTACAATCTTTAATCACCGAAAGTGATCAAAGTAACCATAGGTCTTTGCAAACGAAAAATCAGTAGCTGAGCAAGTGTGCTAGTGAATTGTGTGCCGTAGTAAAATTGTGAATCGTTTAAGCAAATATTGTTTATAAATCCTAATTTTTCCAGTCAGTTAGTTTAGCTACAAGCAGTTGTAAGTGGTAGGAACATTCTCAAAACCATAACCATAGACTGTTCCAGAAATTATAAGCACACCTAATGTTAACGGTCATTTTGAATCGAATTTTTTTTTCGAATTCTACTGGCTGCGTCCTTGTGTATACACATGTCTGTAAATAAAAACATAAAAAAAACATTAAGTTTGTGATTACATTTCAAAATCACTCCGTCTCACTCCGGAGAAGAGAAAAAGTATCGTGTACAAGTGGTGTACTGTGAGAGGAATCTCATTGAGAAAGTTGGCCAAAGAAGAGGATGTGAGCACCGGAGCGGTACGGACAGCTATTAAAAAATATGGTGAACATTGTACATTTGAAGATGAACCGAGGAGTGGTCGAAATCTGGTCCTGCAACTAGTCCTGCTAACGACATAAAGGTCAGTGATGCCGTTCGGGATACGGCTAGAAAAGTCGCGACCTCGACGTCCAACGTGATGCGTGCTAAAGAGCGACTTGGGCTCAAGACTTACCGGAAGCAGAAAAAACCTAAAAGGAACTCAAATCAAGCAGCTTCTGTCAAACCAAGAGCCCGAAAACCATATGATTAAATATTTTGCAACAGTTCTGGGTGCATTATCATGGACGATAAACTGGACTCTTTTTTTAAACGATCTCATTTTACACGGTGTTATTATATTTTTTATCGATTTTCTCGAAATAAGACGATTTTCGAACATGTCATAAACAGGTTCTAGACATACCCGCTTTTTTTCAACCAATTTGGGTGGTAAATTGGTTCGGACGTTGCTTCCCAACTGAAACATGCGACGGAATGGCCACTTAGAGACTCTGCGGAAGTTCCGGAACAACCGTGGCTTAAAACCCAAACAGATCAATCCAAAACAAATCTTTGAGCTTCCCGATTTAACAAATCACCTCAGAATAGTCTACCTGGTTGGAAATAATACATCTACAGTCCAAGTTGGCCACTTTACTCGAAATAAGCGATGAATTTTGCCCTGTTGTTTTGAACTTTTTTAAAACGATTTCTTTTTTTCACAAACACGATAATCGTTTAAAAAAGGATCCAGTGTATATGAATTCGGACTATAAAACCCTTTCTGGGCCACAATACTTCACTGTACGCAAGGACAAGGATATCCCCAAAACGGAAAAGGCAATTTTCACCGGAAAAATTTGGCAAGAAAGTTATGGTGTGGCAGGCAATTTGGAGTGCGGCAAAATATCTAGCCCGTACGTTACATTGGAAACAATAAACATCCACAACTAGGTATATCAAGGAATGCCTCCAGAAGAGTTTATTGCCGATGATCATGCAGCATGATGGATTCATATTTGGCCCGATTTGGCATCATGTCATTCCGCTAAAGACACACTAGGGTGGTACAAAAGCCAAAACGTCTGTTTTGTGTCAAAAACATGAATCCGCCAAATTGTCCCGAGGCACGGCCTACCGAGACTTTCTAGGCTTAGACCAAAGCAAAGCTACGAAAATACATAAAACTAACTGATGCCCCGGATAATTCATAAATGATTGGCCAAAATTGATGAAAATGGTGGGTAATGCAACTGTGCAGAAGCTGATGAGCCATGTTCGAGGAAAAGTGCGAAGTCTGGCTTACGATTTAAGATTTTCATCAAATAAGAGTACAGTATTAGGTAGGGCACAAATAATGATACAATGTGCCAAAAAAAAATTGTATAAAATAATATTTTTTATAATTTTGAAAGCTTGCTTATAATTTCTGGAACAGTCTAAAGTATCTAATTTAATTTAATTTGATAAACAATGAATATATTAATTTTTTTTTGAGAGTGCCAGTGCTCAAATCTCTGACTTTGATCATTTTTTATTATTTGATTCTTCCAGTAATAAGAATAAAAGGTGATGTTTTTGAAGCTCAACATATTAACTTTATAAATTTTTAATGAATTGATTTCTTGAATAATCATTAAAAAAATTATAAAAACAAAACTTATAAGTAGGGGAGAGTGGGGTATCGTGGGCCATAAGGAAACGTGGGCCACTTTTAATATCTCAGATGTGCGTTGAGATAAAAATCTCAAACCAACTGTCATCGTCATCGCTTTGCGTGAGCATATATTCCTATAAGTTGTTAACTGAAATACGCATCATATGCTTCTTTTGTTTATCAAGCTAAAAAAAGTTAGGAAAATTTACTTACATAATTAAAAAACACCCGCCAATTTCATCGATGGGGAACCTAAAGTGCATAACAAAAATATTCTCATACGCTTATGATCTTAGTTTTGTCATGATCTTTCATGTGGAAAAGGAATTTTTGATGAAACATCAATGAGTCACACAAACGCAACCAATTTGCAAATCATAGCTTGTGGGGAATCGTGGGCCACACATCTTGAATCACCTATATTTTTATGTTTTTATACACATTTAGAACTTAAAATATGTTTTTTCTATCTGTAAAGTTTTCTTATGCCAAATGAAGAGTTATGAACAATATTTTGTCCATCCTATATAAAATTTTTTGCCAAAACGTTCGCGAGCCAGGTTTTGGAATCTATGCGATCATATACAGCTTTCTTTTTTATTTCATCATCTGAAATTACTTTAAAATAACAAAATGAATTAGGAAATCACAGTTTTGGGTCAACTCATAAACTTTGCATGTTATTTGGTCAATTTGGATTTGGTGGCCCACGATTCTCCACCATTTTTCAAAATCCAAAAAATATTGCTTTTTTTCAAACAGTCAGAATTTGGGGAAAATAACTTATTAAAAATTAAAAAAAAACCTTATGATACCTTGAAAATGTAGAACACCATACCATTTTTTATTTTCATTTTATCTTTTATAATAAAGAAGTTATGGAACATCGAAAAAAAGTGGCCCATGATTCCCCACTCTCCCATATTTTTTTAAAATGCTGAAAACACAAAACAACACTAATTCAGTTAATATTATGCATTAACACTCAGTTTTGGTGGTGCAACTTCAAATTACTTTTCAAACTTCCTGAACTCGAAGCTTTTGTCAGATTTTGTTTTTCAAATCTAGTTTTGGTGATGCCTCTGTATTTATAAGTTTGTAAATAAATCAGATCTGAACGAAATCAATCATTGATAACTGATAAACCAACAGAATAACATAGGCTTGCCAGATACTTTTAAAAAAAAATGCAGGACATTTCACGACAAAAAAGCGGGACATAGCCGAAAAAAGCAGGACATTTCAGAAACTCTTAAAAAATAAATTGTATTGCCAAACTTGTAGGTATACCAGCCAAAGTTAGTCATAGAAAGTACAAAAAGTTTTTTTTAACGCGTTTCAGCACGTTTTTAGAGAGAAATATTTCAAGACCTACATGTAAACGGTGGATTTAATACCACATAAAAACCTTTGTGCAATAACAAATTTATATCACATTTGTTTTAAATATTTGAAACTCAAGAAAACTTCCATCATTGTATACTTTGGACAATTGAGTTGAAAAAGATGGTGTATAAATGGCAATTTAACTAAAATTCTGTCGAAAAATTAAGGTCTTTAATTATTTGAAAGCAACTTAAGCAATAATTTCTTCATACCAAAATTATTTAAATAGCATTGGTTGAACATGCTCCAAGAAATCTTAACTGAATAGCTGTTTAACAGAGGTATGTCTTTTCGCATTGATAAACAATAAATTCAATTAACAGGTATTGCATGGCTATTGCATGGCTACTTTTCATGCAATACTTCGCGAGTCTCCAGTAGTGATGTCAATTGAATTTATTGTTTATCAATGCGAAAAGACATACCTCTGTTTAACAGCTAATAAATTTTTTGCCTAATAAGGTATGATCAAGAATTTATAAATTGGTATACAAACTGTCAGCTGGCTCGGTTCCACAAAAGAAACCAAAATGAAGTAGAGTAGATTTTTCAGTACAATATATTAAATTTTCACATACAAACCGAAAAGTTCAAATTTACTTATGTAAACGTTACTTAAAAATTCTCCAAAAAAACATGGATGAATTTTGGACCAAGACGAAGCTTTTTAGACCCCAAATCGACTCAGTCTATTGCTGGCAACACTGGAAGTGTTGCCAGTTGAACACTACGGAAACCAATAGAGAAGGGTTGCCAATATGGCGGATAATCCATTTATCAATATCAATCACTATTGTAACCTGACCTTTTAACATCACTTGACTTAAATAAAGATGATTACGATATCAGTTTTCCGATACAAACTTGCGTTCTTTATTTCGATATTACAACAAAAACATTTCTGAATATTTTGAGGCCAACAAAACAAATGAAATTTTATCATCTTGCAATTCCCTAGGTCCTCCCACTGTTTCTATGTTCGTTTTTTCTATTCAAACTTTAGCATTTGATAGGGTTTTTTTAGCCATTTGTTATCTACAGGCTTTCTTATAGAGAATGTCAGTTTAAAAAAAAAATAATTATGTTTAGAACGAACATAAAAATAACTCTAAAACTATACCTATACAAAGGAAAAAGTTAAACTTTCATATAAAACAACTCATTCGCTTCTAAATGCTATCATTTTATCAGTTGGTGTTCGTTTGTTAGTCTTCGGAAAAAACAGATATTTTAAAACTTGAAAACTACATTTAAAGTAATATGAAAAAAACTCCAACCACAAACAAAATTAAGCTTGTTTGAAACTCAATTTATAGGCTTTTAAACGAAGAAAACAGTTTTCAGATATTTCAACTTCAGACTTAGTTAATGATGATAATCTGTAAGAATTTCATGTTGATCAAAGTTCTCCCAGTTTACAGTACTTCTTTTTTTCGCAGAAGTAAAAATTTCTGGCGGGCTTCTAGAAAGTTTATCATTGTGTTAAATCTTTATTTTTAAAACTTTGAAACGTTATACAGTTTTGTCAGAAAAGTGCAGATTTTTTTTTAAATGATGTCTACCTATCTTCAGAAGTTATTTAAAAATCTAAAGCTGATAGAAAAAAAACTAATACCTATCTAACTGTGATTGGGATTCAGGGCACCCAAATTAATAAAAAAAATTAGCTCTTAAATTGTGTACACCTCGAAAAAATGATAATTTTGTGGCCTTGTGTAATCAAAACCCTTTCGAACGTAGAATTAAAAATTGAAAAAAACATGAAACACAAAAAAAATTTTTTTCGATGAATATTTTATATCAGCATAAAATTTGTAATGACATAAAACTTTTTTTTATAATCAAAGTGATAAGTAACAAACTAATGGATACTAGGTTTAACTTTTTTTTTGCTAATTCTGTTAACTGGTAAGCATCTGTCACTTGGCTCAGCTTGTTGATTCGTTAAATTAGTGGGTACTTGATGAATATAAATTGATGTTAAAATGGTTGGTTTCAAATTATGAAATTGTGAAGTTGTTACAGTTCTTAAGGAGGAGGTAGTGTTTTTGAATATCAATATTTTAGTTTCAATACAAAGGGTTTGCGGAATTGCAATTCAAAATTTACAATTGAAAATTATTTCAATTTTTGAACGCATATAGTGTCGACACTCGTTAATTGAAAT
The DNA here is from genome assembly GCF_029784155.1 of Uranotaenia lowii. NCBI lineage: Eukaryota > Metazoa > Arthropoda > Insecta > Diptera > Culicidae > Uranotaenia > Uranotaenia lowii. The sequence continues at coordinate 20,900,388 of NC_073693.1, forward strand.
ATGTTAGTCTGAGACTGATATAGAATGTGATGTAGCACCAAATTCTAATTTTCCGACATGTTTGTTAACAGTTATTTTTAAATACCTTTTAGGATCAAGTAATTTCCCGTTACTACGATAAATTAAAAAAAAAATTACTTACAAAAAAAAATGTTCAAGGAAAATCTTCATTTTATTGAAATTGTTTTGAAAAATGATTAAAACAGTCGAAAATGAGTGAATTTACGTCACAAAAAAAAATTTTTTTTTCATTAAACCAGGGAATTTTTACATTTTCTTACAAAAAGCAAGACAAATGAGTAAATTTACGTCACAAAATTTGATTTTTTGTAAAAATTTCTACGGCTGCCTTGAAACTCCAGATGGTCGGATTTTTACAAATCGAACATAATTTTGTATATTTTTTTTAAAAATTTATAAAAAAAAAAATAAAAATTATTAGAAGAAAATGTAAAAAAAATATTTTTGTGATTATTTAAAAAATATTGTGAGAAACAGTACTAATTATAACGCACGCTTCTTATATATTTTGTTATGAAAGTGCGTGTCAAAATAAGGGAAAAGTTTTGAAAAAAAAAATCAACATTTGTGTTTGAACAAGTCGGAAAACATAATATCACTTCGAAAATGTATGTATGTATGTATGTATGGGTCCCCCATCGGTAGCAAGGTCCTGCCTATGTCTGTATGGTTGGCCCGAAGGCTTCCACGGCCGATGGTTCGTCGAGAGAAGGCATCCAACCCTAAGAAACCTACAATGGTTGGCTACCACTCCGCTTGTAAAAGTTTCCTCAGGCTATCCCCAGATGCATTCCCTCTGGTTATATATAAAAGAACAATATAGATATGAAATATAATGAAAACAAGCAAAATATAATCAATATGAAATGTGAATAAAATAAAAAAAAATTACAGATATAATAAAATAAACAAATAACCATTTGATAAACAATAAAAATAATAATACCATTGATAAATAAAAAATATTTTATAATAAATAATTTGAAAAAAATAATAAAATAATAGAGATCCAATTTTCGGCACGATACAATTTTTTTGATGAAAAAAGATATGAACTAAATCAATAAAATATTCTAGAGAATAGATAACTTGGGAACATAAACAAAACAAATATAATTTAATGATAAAAACGAAAAATCAACTTTCAAATGATGTTTAATTTTATTTAAAAAAATTTATAAATGAGATAAGCTGAAATTATCAGATCATTTCCATTATTAGCTGTTAATGCAATAAGAGAAGAACTTTAAAGACAATGAAAATAAAATAAGCCGACAATTTAAATTGGTCTTATTTTCAATGACTGATTTGGAGATTAAGACTTTTAAACCATTAACATAAATATATTTTCGCAACGTCTATTATCGTAGTTACTGCGGATTAGATGAAGATAGATTATAGTACAATAATGTTGAAACAACTATTGTATTCATGATTAATAAATTCTGAAATTTTCAATGCATTGATAACCGATGCTGTTCAGCGGTGGAAACGTGAAACCTATGCGTAACATTACTGTATCATTATTGTTTAACTTGAATTATTGCTCTGCGAAGTAATATTTTAGAAGGAATTTAATTACTTAAATAACTAAAGTAGGGAATAATATGTTCGCTCTTTTATACCTTAAAAAACTTTTAAATATTCAAAACAATCTGGATTCTGTTTAGTTTAGATTTTAGAAGGATGTGTATATTTGTGCAAATACGATAATCAATTACCATACTTCAAGAAATGATTAAAAATTATTTTATAGTTTACAGCTTTCAGTTAGTTGTTTTCGGAAAAGTATAACATCAAGATATACTCTGGAAAAATAATAATTTAATTCGTCTTACTTGCCTCGAATTATGCAAAACACGGAAAATATTAAGATTTAGATAAAGAACGCTACGAATTTAAAATCGAAGTTATGTCTGAATATTTAAAGAACAAACAACTCGTTATCCGAAGTTTTAATCTTGAAACCCTATCTGTCAATACAACAAAAGCGGTTTTTATTAAAATGTAAAAGAAAAAAATACTCAAAAAGTAAAATAAGAAAAATAATATACATTATTTTAGTACTTCATTTGCCTAATGTTAAAAACGTTGTGATTGAATGGGGAGGAAACCTAATAATTACTAATTTTGAAGTGTACAAAATTTTCTGTAATATCCGCAAAGCTAAGATGGCTAGAAGTTCTTTCGAACAATGTATTTCAAACATTTTCAGATTCTTAATTATGATTCTTGAACCGATGGGCTGAAGCAAAAATAATGAACGGAAATTACGATATACGTTCATGCAGCATGTAAGAACCTAGCGCTTAAAAAGAAAAAAAAAACAGAAAGGTGATAAATTGGAACTGGCTCACCGGGTTTTCGGCCCTCGCTCGTAGTCATCCTCATTATTGATGATACTGCTCTCCTGCTTTGGCCGCATACATGTTCGTTTGTGCAGCAAAACCATCAAGCCAGCACACATATTCACCAATCATCACACCACACAACTATCCCCCTTCCCCGTTTAACACACCCGTAGACAAGGAACCATTGAAAAACATCGCATCGCGACCGACAATCGAAGCAGGCTGCGCAAAATAAAAAACATCGACCACATTTCGTTGCCCCTTTTTCGCTCTCCCATAATCAAAAATGCATGAAAACACACGTAACTATGGCCGAACTTTCGGAAAGTTTTTAGAAAACACTTTCATTCCTATAATTGGAACATAATATCACTTCGAAAATGTGCACAAAATTTGAAGCCTGCGAAGAATGATTCAGAACAGCTTGAAATTTTTTGACGTGAAATGAGTTCTCAATCCTGTTGTGTTTAAAATGAGTGAATTAACGCCACAACTTTAAAGAGGCATAACTTTGTATGTTGTTGTTCAATCAGAAAGCTGCGTATATCAAATTGTGGGAAATTAATTCGTTTACTACTTATTATAAGATATTGACATTCTATTTCCTCACGGGGAACATGAAATGAATTTGATATGTACTAAAGTCAGAAATGATCATTCCTAGCGTGAATTCTCGTCACAAAAGTAATCGAGCACAACGCAAACACATTAAACTTTTTTAAATGACCAAATCATATTCATTAGAAAAGAAATATGATTTGCGACCATTTCTACATTTGTTTTTCATTTTCTAGTAAATTGTTTTACTTCTAGGATGATAACAGTTCAGAAAAGTCCTGAAAACATAATTCACATCACAGTGGAATGTGTCAGAAGCGTTTTGACAGTCAATACATTCAGCGAAATGTTTTTGATTTGACTCAGTCTTAAAGCCGAATCAAATAACAGCTTGAATGAATAAATCAACCGATTAGATAAATAATTGTATGATTACCATAGTTCAAGGCATTGAGAAGGGACTGGTTTTGGTGAATTTAATCATTTTTAATTTTCACTTTTTTTAAAATTTTGATTATTTTGTTAAGTTTGACAATTTTGACAGTTTTCAAAATTTTAACAAGATTGAAAATTTTACCAATTTTGGTGAATATTTGATAAAGCTTCATTCACTTTTTTGCACAGATTAATTTCCTAACAAACCTACTCCAATTTCTCCACGCACCCCATGAACCGGTAAATTACTTTATTTGCATTGATAGTTCCACAATTGAGGTGCGAAAATTACTCGCTGCATTCATTGGCCAACGAAACTCCCCCATCACTGGAGCACAAAACGAACCTACAAATGCTAAAAAAAATGATCCGTTAGCAAACGATTTGTGCAGCAGCTTGTCCGACTTCGACGTCAGTTGTAAAAATCTGACGCAAAGATCGACAAATGAAAGAAGAAGACAAAAAAAAACAGCAATTCCGCAACATTTCCCACGGCTCTAATGAAGAGACCACCCCATCAAACATCCATTGATAAAAAATAAGAAACAAAAAAGCTCACCCGCCAAATTTTATGCTATGTGGGGTGGAAAAATGCTTGGCGGGCGGGCTCATTAATTGAAATGCAATGATGAGAGATAAGTGGTCAGCTGAGACGATGCGTGTGTGTTAGAAAAAAAAATGAGCCCCGAGCGGCATCGGAACAGCTGTTTGATAAGCGAGGTGAGCTCGGTGAGCTCGAGAGCTCTAGAGACAAAGAGGAAAATGGGAAAATCTGCTCCGGAAAGCTTTCGACTTCGGGAACTCAAAATGAGTACCCTCCTGAAAGCTTGAATGTGAAATTTGTCCGGTTGACAATCTTTCGATAAGGGGAAGCTTATTTCGACGACGGTTGTTAGTCTATCAAAGCTACATTCTGAGTATCGAGTTGTTTGAATACCTTGAAAGAAAAAAAGAAGAATTTTTTGAATTCTTTGATTAGTAAATAAGCACCAATATCGGATTAGAGACAGAGAAAAATCTAGCTTCATTCAAATATTTACTCAAAAATATTCACATCGTAACACATTTTGAAGACAAAATTTTTTGCAAATAGAATATATAAAAACGTGTTATTTCCAATATTTCAGTCTTGTACGGTAAAAAGCTTACCACACGGCTAGCAGAGACCCGAACCTTCCGGTAAAGCATAAACAGAGAAGTGAGCGACTATAAAAGAGAGATAAAACGTGAGCAACATAACAAGAAAACTTTTGTGAGAGAGCGTCTGGAAAACTTGTGTCGTAGTTCGGCTAGAGACCACCAGGGGTCTACACATTATCAGCTTTCAAATTGTGCAGCTTGATTTCGTTTAAGATTTTATTTTACGGATGAGAGGAAATTTTAAAGTGAATGGAATCGGAATAAATTTCCAAAAATGTTTTGTAGATGGATCGCTAGGGTGAAAATTCCGGAAATAGATGAAAAAAATCATAGAACTGTGCTTTATTTTACAGAGGCGTTCGAAAAGAATTTCATTAGCCGTTCTCATCCGTCCTGATAATGTTCACGTGTTAAAGTCGCTGGAGTGACAATTTGACGCTTCTGAATAAAACTGACATATTTCTCTTGTTTCTTAATCGAAAATTTATAGTTTTGGAAACCTCGCAACGTAACTCAAATATGATTCTCAGACAATATTCAACAACAACTCTTCAGTTTTCCGTTATTCAAAGTCTAAGAAAAAAAACCTAAAAAACATGCTCCGGAAAAAGACTGTAGATCAGCTACGAAATGAAAAAAAAATTTCACTTAGTCTCCAAGAAAGCTTAAGTTAGAAACTATACGTTGCATATTAAGATATTTTTTAAAAAAAATTAGGATCATGACCACAAAAAAAAAGGAAAAACGTGGTAAAAAAACCCGTACTTTTCATTTATTTATCGTCAAAATTGTTTAAGTCACACCAGAAAAATTTTGAAATTGGATTGAGGATTGAGAAGTCGGTATGAAATTTTCTATCTGGAATTTGGATTGATTTATTGTGGTAATCTCGCGTTAATATACTTAAAATCCAGTGCAAAGCTCAATTTAAGTGCAAGAAAATCTAAGAAATTGCAAATTGACAAAAAGTTCGAAAACCGCTACAGTTGAAAATGAGAATTCTGTGTCTTGTATGATGAAAATCTGAAGATGCAAAATTGTGCCCAATTAGGGTTAGTTGCCCTACTTTGGATCCATTAAGCGGAGATTTTTACATAATCAAGGTTTTCTCACAATTTGACGGGAAATTTATATCCTTCAGAAAGTTCAATTATAAGTCATGATCTTATCTGCAAGTTTCAATGAAAATTTTCAACATGGGTTTCGCCATTATTGAGAGATTTGCAAAGATATGGATGATTTAAATTTCCAACTTTGAACCTACTGTTCCTATTTTGGTACTGGACCGGTTCCTTTCATTGGACCTAGAACTAAAACTCCTTTAAAAAGTTTGATTTTTCGAAAATGAATAAACAAATTTATTGTAAATGTAAACTTAAATCAATTACTATAATTAAATAGTATTACAGCTTTTTAATATTTAAAAAACTAAAATTTCTGTTATGAATATCACAAACACTTTTTTTCCCCGTCAGCTCTATCAGCAAAACGATAGCTGAAACTTGATTGTGTTTACTCACTTATAGTTTATTTGTACATTTTTTTGTGATTTCAATAATTTCGCTATGTTCATGATTACATTTCTTAAAAAGACTTTCCATTTTAAAATTTATAATATTAAAACGCCTGAATGTATACACAATGTCAATCTTTATTCACAGTAACTTTGAAATTTTGGACTGAAAAATTAAAATGCAATACAGCCGAAAATTCGTTGACATAATTCAAAGCTCCAGCACGCATCATTGAGGTTATTTATGTTTAGATTGCACTTTGAAAAAAAAATCTCTCCCTCAAGTGAATTGATTAATGATTTATTTTTCTCCATTACAAATACCTTGACCGTTCCCCAAAAATATAGCCCCGAGAGGAAGCAAACAAAAAACCTGATTTGCATCCAGGTGAGAAGTGTATCAAATTGGCCAAATTCAATACAGTTTTTAGTCTTCCCATGTGTGTGATTTTAACGTCCGAAGGTAGCAAAAAAAAATATTAACAACAAACCGGATTGATGCTTGAACGTTGAAACGGGACCTGTTGTGATCATAATTGATTGGTGCGGTCTTTCGGCATTCAAAAAAGAAAAAAAAAACACCACCCAGGGATCAATTTTAAAGAGAAAAACTTTCAAAGGGCGCCATTTCACCTCTAATAGTGCCAAAGATTGACGGCGATTGGTTTTTATGTAAGTTAGGACGCCTTTTGTCTGAACTAGTTGACCAGTTCGATGTTTTAGTTTAGTTCCACCTTGAAAAGAAGTCGTTAGATGAACCCCTTGCTTCGACAGGTGATGAATGGATATTGGCTGGATGGATTGTTTGGTGGACAATAAACTAACAAAGCTCAAACAGTGAAGGAAAAAGAATAGGAAACCTTTCTCTTCAACGATCATTTGAATTGTGGACACAACAGGTGTTTGTCACATTACGAATAGAGCAGCCAACTTTCGATTAAACTTCAAACATGTGGATAAGGTATCCAAATATCTGAAACACAATACCCAACTCCAGGAAAATCCAACTTTACTCATATTAAATCGTTAATCAGGTTCTAGGAACAAAAACAAATAATATAAAACTGTTCTAATACTAGAACGAACTTTAATAAAATTTGAGATCTAGTCAGAAGAAATAAACACATAGATATTGTTGGACCCCTTGCAATAACGTGCACAATCCTGCGAAGTTGTAACGCTTAGGCTTATCATAAATCCCGCCTGGATATCCGGTATTGGAATACTTATAAAGGGTGTTCGGATCAAAAAGTGGTCAAGCTAAATTACGTGTATATCGAGTTTTTGTTTATTAAAAAAAATCAAAGTATCTTTCTTTTTGAATTTCAATCTGTATGAAAAACGGAAAAAATACTCAGCTAAGATTCCGGTCGACCTAGTCCAAATTGGTGGGACTTTTGATTGACGCTTGCCATCAGATTTTGTACTGTCACTTCATCCACTTTCTTCAGCGCAGAACGCCAGTTTGCTTTGAGCTGCTTCTCACTTTTTTTTTGAGTTTTATTAGTGACACTTTACCATTCTTATGGCATTCGTGTCGATGCTTCTCACTGCTTATAGTTTTGTGGGTCTTATCACGGTCTTGTTTAACTATCGTCCAATATTATTCGATTGGGAGAAGTTCTGGTGTGTTGGGAGGGTTCTTATCCTTGGACTTGTTGTTAGCGGCATACCACTCCATGGCCTTCATAATGGCAGGATGCAAATCCGGTCAAAACAGCACAAACAAGTCATATTTCTTCAGGAAAGGCAGCAAACGCTTTTGAAGACACTCTTTTACGTAAATTTTCTTGTTGACGGTCCCGGCAGCAACGAAAATGTCGCTTTACAAGCCTCAGGTACTAACGAGCCTATAGTAAACAAAGAGACAAAATGTTACGATTGGAAATTTTGATTTTTTGTCAGTGTTATTCCAATCGAGCAAAACCGAGCAGTCTTAAGGCAGCCCTACAGCAAAGTTACAAGCTTATTATTTCGAAAAGGATCTGATGGCGCCTCTATGTTTACCATAGTTTCTTTATCAGGTACAGATAGCTTCTCAAACGGGATATTTCTTAGCAAATTTTGATAGTGTAATATGCTTGAAAATGTCTGCCACCCTTCCCCTTCCGGTTGCTGTGTAAAACTTTTGTCCCGGAAGCTGTCTGAAGTCTGCCTTGGCGTTGGTTTCGTCGTCTATTACCACGCAATCAAACTTTGTCAACAGTGTCGTATACAGCTTCCAAGATTTTGTTTTTGCCGTGAGGTTTTGCTTTTCGTTGCGTTTATCAGTCCCTACCTTCTTATAAGTCGATAGATTCGGATCGTGTTTAAGCTTCATGCACGGTTGCAGGCGATATTCCCAACTTATTTGCGACATCTCGAACGGAGAGGTTGGGGTAGTGCTTGAAAGCGCTAGCCACTCTTCTGTTCGTCACTGCTGCGCCCGACTTTCGGTTTCACCCCGATCCAGGCTTTCTAGTTTTCGACAAACGTTCCCCGAACGCTTTTACTACTTTGGTGACTGTGGAAACCTTATAATTCCAAAGTGACGATATAATTTTTTTTTATTATTTGGATGGATTTTAACTTCTGAAAGTCATTCATCCCTAGAGTGATGATATAAGAACGTCCGCGGTGTATAGGTATGGGAGAGGTCCATTACGATAGCGATTGATAAAGACGAACTCATGACGAGTGCCTGTTTTCGTAGATGTGTCATATAATATGCACTGCGATTCTCATATTCAGTTTGATCCACACAGTGACGATTGATTTGGCCACATTCAACGATTTTGCTATTTATGCGTGCGTGTATATATAGTTTAGATTTTCACGACGCATGTACAAAACTTTGATTCGTAGCTCCTCTTACTTGGAAGCCATTTTGAAAACTAAAGACCTAATGTCGAAAGCCAAATAGAATCATCATTCTACACACACACACCTACTAAATGAGGGGTGTTCAGGTTTTTTTTATATGAATGATTAGAAAAATACATCGAATTTAAGTTTTTGATCCGAACACCCTTTAGTATTACGCGCCAAGCTCTAGTATTTTAACTCAATCTTAGAATAAATGTCGTTATAAGTATTTAGCGTTTGGCGACGAGGAGTGTGAATTGAATCCTGCGTTTCAGTAATAATTCACCAATCACGAAATTTCGTGCTACACAATGGATGAGGAACTCAAGAAAATGTTCGTCGCCCTGATGGATACCCTGCAAAAACTCCTCACCGAGCTGGCATTGTCGCGAAATTCGACGGCTTCAGCAGCAGCAATTACCCCTGTCGGAGGGCCTGTGACCACTGATGCCAGGATGGAATCTTTGGCAAAATCCATCACAAAATTCCACTTTGATCTGAATTCGAACATCACTTTCGATAAATTATTCAGCCGTCAGGAGGATGCATTTCGGGTCGATGCAGCTAAAGTTCGTTTGTTGCCGTGTGTTTCGATTATAGTCGGTTTACCATTTTCATGGCATTCGCGACTTTATATCAACGTTGCAGTTGGCGGACAGTTATTGAAAAACATATCCGGTACAACTGTGTTCGATGTTTACTCTTGGGCTCGAACTCACAGACATCGGGTCGGAAGGCAACTGACTTGCCAACTGAGCTATATCACAAGCCTTCCTTTGTTGCTAATTGTTGCTTTTGCACAGTGAAAACCCCCAAGGAGTTATTCGGCGCTCATACATAAACCTTTTGCAAGCTATATCGCTGTCTCACGCTCAGCAAAGGTGCATCGGATGACTTCCAATCCTATTCGGGTAAAGTGTAGCATTATAATTAAGTTTGTGTAGCTATTTTGTTCTGAGCGTGTAGTGATTGAGTAAAAAACAGAGCAAAGAATGATTGTTTAGTATTTAGAGTGTAGCTGTCACACGCGCACGTGGAAAAACAATACAAACAAAGAGCAACGAACAACAACAATCACCAACGTACTCAAACAATTAACGTAACAAATTAAAAATGCCCGCAATCGTTTGGTGTCGCAGAGCTGTTGTCATCAAACAAGGAGGACATTCCGGTGCTGATTGATGAAAAGGTGAGCAAGTAAAACCACTTTCAGTGGATCGGATAAAGACAGTCATTTCTTCGACTCCCAGGTAGCGGATAAATAAGTGCTCCCCGAGTGTCCAGCAGCAACGGATACCGAGCGAAGGTAGCAGCAATTCGATTCCAGTTTGAATCGACTCAGGTAAAACAACACTTTTTCTTCGACGATTTCCTTCTTAAACAACCAGAATTTTGCAGTAGATTGCTGAGAACTTGCAGAAAAATAAAAAGCAAAAGAAGGAGAAAGAAAGCTTCGCAGCCTCGAGACAAGGCAAAGAGTGAGTTTTACCCTAAAACAAAATCCCTCTCCTAGAGCCATTAAAGTAACTGCTCGATATTGTAGTGTCGTGTGACTCATAAACCACGCAGCGGACGGTAGCTTTTAGATCCAGCAGGAGACAACGGCCCCATTGGGTGAGTTGCTTATTGGAGGTGTTTAATCAGCCTGCCAGGGAGCTGAGTCATTGCTCAAGAGCCGATCGCTTTTCGGAACTCGATTTTCGCCATTTTGGTTTTGCGAGTTCTGTTTTTGCGAAATTAAGCTGCGGACGTGGAGAGAGCCAGCCGAATCGAGTTGGAATTCGTCGGAGGTGCTCCGGGCAGCTTTTTTCCGCTCGTCGAAGCAGTGAAGCCAGCCAGGGTTGTCAGTTCACCGGATATGACTGTGAAAAAGGAACCTGTGATACACCTGTGCCATCCAATCTGTGATATGATTGTTGTGTTCAAGATTCTTCTACGTTCTGATTTACTCCATTTTTGCTGCATTTGCATCAAACTACGGTGTAGGCCCTAGACTCATGCATACATACGACGATGGGTCAGTGAAAGTCGTGTATCTTGCATCTCGATCACTCACCAAGGCCGAGCAAGGGTACGGTCAAGTATAGAAAAAGAGGTGTTGGCGCTATTATTCGGAGTCACCAAATTCCACCGTTTCATTTACGGCAGAAAATTCACCCTTCACACCGATCACAAGCCTCTGTTCGCCGTGTTCGGTTCAAAAAAGGGATTCCTGTGCACACCGCTAATCGCTTACAACCCATTTTTCTGTCGTACGACTTCAAAATAAAGCACATTTCGACTGACGACGACTTACCGTTACTTCGGCAATGCTGACGTGCTTTCCGAGCTTATCAATACCAAACCGGAAGAGGATTCCGTGATTGCTTTCAGCTAGAGGGAGAAATTACTGCTACAATCGATGTGGCAGTTAACATTTCAACAATCAACTTCAAGCATCTACAAGCGATTACAATCAAGGACAAAACTCTTCAAACAGTCAAATTCGTCCAGTCATCATGTGTAACCAGTAAGTTTACTTACTGCTTGGTAGGAAAAGGATCATCAATGACGCGTGTTGGAACGCGTATCAAGGAAATGCCTTAGTGAGTTAGGAAGGAGGACCACAGAGGTAGCCAAACACTTAGGTCAACTCACCGAAATATGGCAAGAGATGGCGCTAGTAGTCGTGCGCATCGGAAACGCACTAGCAACGCAGTAACAAATACAATAGGGCATGGTGGGTGTCGTGTTCTGCGCTTTTTTTGGCAAATCGAACGTCCTTCCGGTATTTTGAATCTCGCGTATAATAAAAACACCTTAAAACGCAAACGTCTAACGCAAGCGTCGCAACTAGAATGACCAGACCGGTTTTGCACCGCTTTTCATCAGCCCAAGACTCTCTCTCTTTTACTCAAACATTTCTCTCTTTTATTTCGACATGTAGTTGAGCAAAAGCTCTTTCTCAAAGCTTCCAACAGAGTAACTGAAATTTACATTCGGAACACTGATACAAATCGATCGATAATTACCATGAAATTGTTCAGGATTGAATCATTCAACGGAATGTTTATTTAATATGTTTTCCTTATTCACTACAGTGGGAAGAACGAAGAGACAAATACAAAGCCGCTAGCTTGCGTATGGGGTCAAAGAGCTTGCTCTGAAACGGCCTCACTTTGCATGGATATCTTGAGCCGACCACAGCCTTGCTTTAGTTCAACTGATAAAGCAAACGAACTACCAGGTAATAGCCATTTTGAACCCCATACCAGGCAACACATTAAAATGGCAAATATTTCTCCCATCATGTCCCTACAGGACCCCGAATTCCTAGTTAGGAAAACCTAACCTGCGGTGCTGTGCTCAACCATCCGGCCCAACTAACGAACGGTGCCGTTTATCCCAATTCCCGCCTGTAAAGCGCCTTACGACCGGACATTATCCACGCGTGAGTTTTTTATACTGACGAATTCCTACAACGTCGATAGACTCACCTTCGTGCCTGGTTCAGCACCCAAGGTGGGACCAGGTACGCCGGTTGCCGAGCTGAGGAGATAGCTAGTGCTAGTCAGGGGAGTAAGCCACCTGATCCGGAGCCGACCAACGTAAGTGCTACCCCGCCGCAGACTTCACAACTCGTAAGGGCTGCAGACCGACGATCCCCTACGACGTCGAGAAGCTTATCTTCGTGCCTGGTTCAGCACCCAAGGTGGGACCAGGTATGCAACGTTGCCGCCTAATCCAGAACCAAGTCCAGTTATTGTTATCCTGCCGGAGCACAGCCTTCGGTGTTCTGGAGGCCAGATAAGAGCGCCACCGGTCGGAAGTAGACCACAACCCACGAGACACCCGGATCTGACCCTCGCCTCGTGGACCAACGTACCATCTCCGGACCCAGTCTGGTTCACGCCGTATATGCCACTGGTCATCTCGCATAACCCTAAGGTAGGACAATCAACAACTCTTGAGGGGGGGAATATAAGTGTTCCACAAACCGTGTTCGGGAAATAATAAAGTGGGAATTCAACTGAGCGCATTGAGGTGTTTCCTTGACTCCGAATTTCGAGTGTTGCCGACCCTGAGGCTTGAGAGGGGGGGGTCCTTGTTCGACTGAGCAATTTGGGAGAACCGATGGTTACACATGGCCGAAGTCAGTAAAGCAGGAGTGAAGATTCTATTCGTCGGTGAAGCGGTGTTGCGTAGCCACATCTACTGGCCTGGAGTAGACCAAGATGTCGAGGGTTTCGTACAATCCTGCCGAGCTGCGCCGATGTTGCGAAGGCTCCTACTTAAACTTTGCTGTCATCCTGGTCCAAATCAAGTCGTCCTTGACAACGGCTCCACATAGATTACGCGGGCTCAGTTTGAGGTCATTTCTATTTGGTGATCATCGATTCCTACAGCAAATGCCCTGAAATCCTTCGAACTTCATCGATCTTCGCCAAAGTGACTACCGAGTTGCTTGTGGAAACATTTGCTCGCTATGACCTACCAGAAACCATCGTGAGCGACAACGGGACGCAGTTCTCCAGTAGCCTTTACAAAGAACTGTGCGACTCCCTTGGAATTTTACACATTCGAACTGAGCCGTATCATCCACAATCAAACGGCCAAGCTGAATGGTCTGTGGACACACTTTAGCGGAGCCTGAAGAAAATTATGCCTGAGAGACAGAACTCCATCACACGATCATTGCAAATATTTTTGGTTGCCTACCGTGCTACTCCCAACCAACAAGTCAGCATCTAATGATCTATCGCCTGCTGAAAGCTCGTCTGGCTGACTGGCACCATCATTGGACGCATCGGTACTGTAAACTACAACGTCTGGCTGGAAGAAAAAAAAGCGGCTCATCAAGTCACATGCAAACCAACTCCGTGCTCGGGGGGACTCAAAAGTCGAGGCATACCCGGAAGAAGCTGCATCGGAGGTCAAGCTGCCTCTGCACATCCTGCTCCAAGACTTCGATCTCGGCGAAGATCCAGCAATACCTTTGAGGTTTAACAAACAGCACCATCAGTTACGATTCCACTACAGCGCCGACAACGAACGAGGCCATCAAGCATTCTTTTACAATTCAAAGAGGGAGGTGTGTGAATGAATTAACCCGATACCGCGTCATTCGTCACAAGCGTGCAGCGAGCCAGTCGGTCAGTAAGTCGGCCAGCAAGCGTGCTAGCCTGGTAGCGCATAGTTTCCTCGGTAGTTCGAGATCGGGTTGCTCACCGGTGTTGCTTCCGGGTTACAGACCTCCGGACAGGTCTGCACAGGAGGTGTTGGACTCCTTCGAACTGAAATAAAGTGTACAACCCTGCGAAGTTGTAACGCTAAGGCTTATCATAAAACCCGTCTAGGTATCCGGCATTGGATTACTTATTGTATTGCGCGTCAAGCTACTACTCTAATATTTTGCCTCAATTGTGAATAATGTCGTTATAAATATCTAGCGTTTTTCATGTCATGCTATTCGGCTTCTACAACAGATATAATCAAATGAACAATTTAAATTACAAACTAATTTGAAACATAAATTCTATAAGTCTTTTTTTTCACCCTATTGGATGATTCACCCCATGTCCAGATATAAGACTCTGAATTGTTGGGACTTCTGATGTCATTTCTGAACGGGAAAATGCGGATTGAAAAGTTGAATTCCGTATTTTACGCCTGTCAAAATTCCCTTTAAATTACTTCTAGTATAAATTTAGTAAATATGTTATGAGGGAAACTAGTAATGAAATCTTATCACAGCTCAACATAACCGTTGTTTTTTCAGTCATTTTACTCAACCAACAAGTTGTGAAGAAGATCGTCGATTAGCCACTATCACAATGTAGTATCACATACACGGGTTCCTAAACACCTCTGACTTAACGCAAAGCCTTTGAAACGTGTGCTTTCTGATCGAAAAAGCGCAATCAAACCGGTGATTTATGTTAGTCATTAAGTTTATTTCTTCACCACTAACGCCAGCTCAAAGCTTTTCTTTCTACCCTAGGGATACTTCTGAGAGGCTGTGTGTTCATCATCTTCTGTTTGCCCTCAAGGGGTAAGGATGAAATTTCTCGAGCTTCGATGAAGCTGCGCGATTTGTGATACCTTTCATCTGCATGAACAAGCAAAAACAGGCGTGTTATCTAATTGATTTTGGGGGGAATCAATTAGCTGTAGCGGACACTGGATATTCGCCATAAGTCACCATTAGGCGACCGTCACAAAAGTTGTTTAGCGACAGGTGACGATGCGATTTATTTGTTTTTAAATCCCACACTCTCGAATGCTTGCATATCGTTTTTCCTAACAACGAAACTCGTTATGCAAACTTATGTGCATGTATGTTGTGCAATCTTTAGAGTCATTTATGAATTATCAGTTCTCGTTCGTTTCATACCCACAAATGGTCTCTCTCTTTAGTTGATACAGAAAGATCATCGAAAGATGAACAATATTGCCAGATAAAAGGTCCATCAATGGATGGAAATTGACTGTCTATACATATGTGAGTAAGCTCGCATCCAAAAGCAGTCTATTATTGATCAATTTGGTTCACCAAAGTGAAGAAAATTTCTCATTGGCTTGCTGTAGCTATCGAGATAGGCAGAAGATGGCTCCCCTCCCTACTAAACCGATCATGCATGCCAATACGAGGTATATCACATCATAAGTATACGACTTCAGAGCACCATGACATAATCCGATGCGTAGAGATGCTTGCTCGTCGTCTTGGCTCTGATTGATGACGGATAATTTTCGCCCATTTAAAAATTGAGATTCATTTGATGACATCGAACCGGAGTATGATGATGAAGTCGTCATCGACGCACCGCATGGTCAGGAGAAGAAGAGATCCATCTAATTTGACCCGTTTTTCGTCCCCTTGATGGCTTTTGGATCGTGTGAAATGGTCGCTCTTATCGAAATTGGGAGATGATTGGATAAGGTGCGTTATGTATGCATATTAAAATCGATGATGGGTGCTGTTTTGGTGATAGCTGTGTGATTTGTTTCCAATTTGCCGCTTTGATTGGCTCTAATGAGGTTGATCTATTGGTCACGAGAAATTTGGTATTACCAGATCCAGAGTCCACATTTGGTGAAAATAAATAAAGTATGAAGTATTTTATAGAATAATTTGATAAATTTTTCGAAAATTCAAACAGCCACTATTGGTTTCTTAGGGGTGACATAACTAGGAAAGCTCCACGTGTTTGCGTTGCTCAATAGTCAGCTAGCTGACCGTTCATGAATAATTTGAATTATAATCACCAAGAAAATAAAACAGTGAACGAGGGAGAAACAAGAAACCTTCATTGAATGACTTTTTGCAATAATGGCCGTGTCGAATTGCTTCCCAGACGCGCCGCGCGCGAGATGCCATTCTTCATTTTGTTTTGCTTTCTGTAGAACAATGTTGGGAACTGAATGATGTGGGTAACCGGCTGATTGAAGGAGAAAAAAAATACTGTTCAAAATACAAAACAAAACCTGTCCACAGCCTCTCGACTCGCGAATCTTGGGCGTCTCGAATGAATTTGAAACCAAGCTTTGCTGTTAATCGAATTAACTTCTGTCGGTAGGTTGAGGTATAGTGGAGACTTCAACGCCACGCCACATAACCTCAAACAACGCAGCAGCAACAGCATCAGAGAAGAAAGAGCGACTTCACCGAAAAAAACTTTTAGCGTGAGATGAAACTCAAGAACGTAGGGAAGAAAAAACAAACACTGCTAGTGCGAATTGCTGTTTAGCATTGCTGAAGGTGTTGATTTTATGACTTGTTTTTTTATGCGTAAAAGTTTTTTTTTAATTAATCAAAATTTTCATTTCTTTATTTAAACTTTTGAACTATGTGTGCCACGATGAGCACAAATTTTAAATAATTTGACCTCCTAAAATAACCTCAGTAAAAATATCAAATAAGTGATCAAAAAATTGAAAAAAAAGTCGAGATCTGTTGCCAATCCAAAAAAATCAAAAACTCCACAAATTTCGGAAAAGGACAAAAATCACAAAAATGAATTTTTGACATTTTTGTTCTTTTTGTCAATTATGTCATTTTTGTGATTTTTGTCATTTTTGTCATTTTTGTAATTTTTGTCATTTTTGTCATTTTTGTCATTTTTGTCATTTTTGTCATTTTTGTCATTTTTGTCATTTTTGTCATTTTTGTTCTTTTTGTCAATTATGTCATTTTTGTGATTTTTGTCATTTTTGTCATTTTTGTAATTTTTGTCATTTTTGTCATTTTTGTCATTTTTGTCATTTTTGTCATTTTTGTCATTTTTGTCATTTTTGTCATTTTTGTCATTTTTGTCATTTTTGTCATTTTTGTCATTTTTGTCATTTTTGTCATTTTTGTCATTTTTGTCATTTTTGTCATTTTTGTCATTTTTGTCATTTTTGTCATTTTTGTCATTTTTGTCATTTTTGTCATTTTTGTAATTTTTGTCATTTTTGTCATTTTTGTCATTTTTGTCATTTTTGTCATTTTTGTCATTTTTGTCATTTTTGTCATTTTTGTCATTTTTGTCATTTTTGTCATTTTTGTCATTTTTGTCATTTTTGTCATTTTCGTCATTTTTGTCATTTTTGTCATTTTTGTCATTTTTGTCATTTTTGTCATTTTTGTCATTTTTGTCATTTTTGTCATTTTTGTCATTTTTGTCATTTTTGTCATTTTTGTCATTTTTGTCATTTTTGTCATTTTTGTCATTTTTGTCATTTTTGTCATTTTTGTCATTTTTGTCATTTTTGTCATTTTTGTCATTTTTGTCATTTTTGTCATTTTTGTCATTTTTGTCATTTTTGTCATTTTTGTCATTTTTGTCATTTTTTTCATTTTTGTCATTTTTGTCATTTTTGTCATTTTTGTCATTTTTGTCATTTTTGTCATTTTTGTCATTTTTGTCATTTTTGTCATTTTTGTCATTTTTGTCATTTTTGTCATTTTTGTCATTTTTGTCATTTTTGTCATTTTTGTCATTTTTGTCATTTTTGTCATTTTTGTCATTTTTGTCATTTTTGTCATTTTTGTCATTTTTGTCATTTTTGTCATTTTTGTCATTTTTGTCATTTTTGTCATTTTTGTCATTTTTGTCATTTTTGTCATTTTTGTCATTTTTGTCATTTTTGTCATTTTTGTCATTTTTGTCATTTTTGTCATTTTTGTCATTTTTGTCATTTTTGTCATTTTTGTCATTTTTGTCATTTTTGTCATTTTTGTCATTTTTGTCATTTTTGTCATTTTTGTCATTTTTGTCATTTTTGTCATTTTTGTCATTTTTGTCATTTTTGTCATTTTTGTCATTTTTGTCATTTTTGTCATTTTTGTCATTTTTGTCATTTTTGTCATTTTTGTCATTTTTGTCATTTTTGTCATTTTTGTCATTTTTGTCATTTTTGTCATTTTTGTCATTTTTGTCATTTTTGTCATTTTTGTCATTTTTGTCATTTTTGTCATTTTCGTCATTTTTGTCATTTTTGTCATTTTTGTCATTTTTGTCATTTTTGTCATTTTTGTCATTTTTGTCATTTTTGTCATTTTTGTCATTTTTGTCATTTTTGTCATTTTTGTCATTTTTGTCATTTTTGTCATTTTTGTCATTTTTGTCATTTTTGTCATTTTTGTCATTTTTGTCATTTTTGTCATTTTTGTCATTTTTGTCATTTTTGTCATTTTTGTCATTTTTGTCATTTTTGTCATTTTTGTCATTTTTGTCATTTTTGTCATTTTTGTCATTTTTGTCATTTTTGTCATTTTTGTCATTTTTGTCATTTTTGTCATTTTTGTCATTTTTGTCATTTTTGTCATTTTTGTCATTTTTGTCATTTTTGTCATTTTTGTCATTTTTGTCATTTTTGTCATTTTTGTCATTTTTGTCATTTTTGTCATTTTTGTCATTTTTGTCATTTTTGTCATTTTTGTCATTTTTGTCATTTTTGTCATTTTTGTCATTTTTGTCATTTTTGTCATTTTTGTCATTTTTGTCATTTTTGTCATTTTTGTCATTTTTGTCATTTTTGTCATTTTTGTCATTTTTGTCATTTTTGTCATTTTTGTCATTTTTGTCATTTTTGTCATTTTTGTCATTTTTGTCATTTTTGTCATTTTTGTCATTTTTGTCATTTTTGTCATTTTTGTCATTTTTGTCATTTTTGTCATTTTTGTCATTTTTGTCATTTTTGTCATTTTTGTCATTTTTGTCATTTTCGTCATTTTCGTCATTTTTGTCATTTTTGTCATTTTTGTCATTTTTGTCATTTTTGTCATTTTTGTCATTTTTGTCATTTTTGTCATTTTTGTCATTTTTGTCATTTTTGTCGTTTTTGTCATTTTTGTCATTTTTGTCATTTTTGTCATTTTTGTCATTTTTGTCATTTTTGTCATTTTTGTCATTTTTGTCATTTTTGTCATTTTTGTCATTTTTGTCATTTTTGTCATTTTTGTCATTTTTGTCATTTTTGTCATTTTTGTCATTTTTGTCATTTTTGTCATTTTTGTCATTTTTGTCATTTTTAACATTTTTGTCATTTTTGTCATTTTTGTCATTTTTAACATTTTTGTCATTTTTGTAATTTTTGTCATAACAAAAATTTCAAAAATTACAGAATTTACACAAATTACAAAAATTTCAAGAATGAATAAAATTTCAAAAATGAGAAAAGTTACAAATATTACTTAAATTTAAAAATTACAAAAATTAGGAAAATTACAAAAATAACGAAAATAACGAAAATTACAAAAATAAAAAATTACAAAAATTACTAATATTACAAAAACCACAAAAATTACAAAAATTACAACAATTACAAAAATTAAAAAAATGACAAAAATTACAAAAATTACAAAAATTACAAAAATTACAAAAATTACAAAAATTACAAAAATTACAAAAATTACAAAAATTACAAAAATTACAAAAATTACAAAAATTACAAAAATTACAAAAATTACAAAAATTACAAAAATTACAAAAATTACAAAAATTACAAAAATTACAAAAATTACAAAAACTACAAAAATTACAAAAATTACAAAAATTACAAAAATTACAAAAATTACAAAAATTACAAAAATTACAAAAATTACAAAAATTACAAAAATTACAAAAATTACAAAAATTACAAAAATTACAAAAATTACAAAAATTACAAAAATTACAAAAATTACAAAAATTACAAAAATTACAAAAATTACAAAAATTACAAAAATTACAAAAATTACAAAAATTACAAAAATTACAAAAATTACAAAAATTACAAAAATTACAAAAATTACAAAAATTACAAAAATTACAAAAATGACAAAAATGACAAAAATGACAAAAATGACAAAAATGACAAAAATGACAAAAATGACAAAAATGACAAAAATTACAAAAATTACAAAAATTACAAAAATTACAAAAATTACAAAAATTACAAAAATTACAAAAATTACAAAAATTACAAAAATTACAAAAATTACAAAAATTACAAAAATTACAAAAATTACAAAAATTACAAAAATTACAAAAATAACAAAAATTACAAAAATTACAAAAATTACAAAAATTACAAAAATTACAAAAATTACAAAAATTACAAACATTACAAAAATAACAAAAATTACAAAAAAAAACAAAAATTACAAAAATTACAAAAATTACAAAAATTACAAAAATAACAAAAATTACAAAAATTACAAAAAGGACAAAAAGGACAAAAATGACAAAAATGACAAAAATGACAAAAATGACAAAAATGACAAAAATGACAAAAATGACAAAAATGACAAAAATGACAAAAATGACAAAAATGACAAAAATGACAAAAATGACAAAAATGACAAAAATGACAAAAATGACAAAAATGACAAAAATGACAAAAATGACAAAAATGACAAAAATGACAAAAATGACAAAAATGACAAAAATGACAAAAATGACAAAAATGACAAAAATGACAAAAATGACAAAAATGACAAAAATGACAAAAATGACAAAAATGACAAAAATGACAAAAATGACAAAAATGACAAAAATGACAAAAATGACAAAAATGACAAAAATGACTAAAATGACACAAAATGACACAAAAACTGCCCAAAAATTGCACAAAAATTACGAAAAAAAATACTCAAAAATGACAAAAATTATATATAAATGGCACAAAAATGACACAAAAATGGCACAAAAATGACAAAAAAATGAAACAAAAATGACACCAAAATGACATAAAAATGACACAAAAATGACACAAAATTGACACAAAATGACACATGTATGACACAAAAATGACACAAAAATGACACAAAAATGACACAAAAATGACACAAAAATGACACAAAAATGACACCAAAATGACATAAAAAATGATACAAAAATGATACAAAAATGACACAAAATGACACGAAAATAACACAAAAATGACGCAAAATGACACAAAAATGACACAAAATTGACAATCCATAAAAATGACACAAAAATTCCAAAAATTTACACAAAAATAATACAAGATTGACCAAAAATTACACAATAATGTCACAAAAATGACACTTAATTTAATCTTTTTGAAGAGATCTCGGATTAAAGAAAACAAGCACAAAATGAGCTCCCCAAAAAAGACGCACGAGAAATTTACTGTTAGAGTATGTGCCAGAAACTTCCCGTAAAATAATCTTAAACTTGAGGTTTACACTAAGAAAAGGTGAAAAATCTAAAATTTGAACTCTCATTTCCAATTCTTGAACTATCTTCAACATCAGGTCAGGTGCTCGGTTGATGATCTTTTGATCCAATTGTAAAGACGCTCTCACAAATGGGCTCATCATCCATCCGCTAAACGGTTGCCCGTTGTTATGCACCGTTTTTCGGCGCTTTCAACTGCTGTAGGCTGCTGATCTATGTAGCAGATAATCTTCATCTGGATCGCGGTTGAGGGGGTGGGCTCTTCGAATTTAGATGCCAAAAATAGAGGAAAACTCACCAAAAATTGCACCCTCTCGAAGTGGAAGTGTTACGAAATCGTTGACTGAGAGTTAAAATTTTCGGCCTCCGCTGGAGGTCACCATCATTAGATAAGCGCCATCTAGCGAATGAACAACTACCTACTTACAAACTGCATCAGGTGAGAAAGCATCAATCTTTGTTTTTTTTTCGGCCGTTCGTTGTTGGCTTTCCGCGGGAACTTAAGTCTTCTCATTATCGCCATCCATTGGCACTCTTCAGATGTATGAATGAGGCGCCGAAGTAGATTGCAAAATTTCGTTGGTTTTAATGAGCCGTATAATTGGGACTTGGGTGTTGAATTTGGCTTTTTTTTTTGTGCCATACGCGCCGAAGCTTAGGCCTGTTTTGCATATTTGGATTATCGTAATTTGTGGCGGGTTGCGGGAATAATTAGAATAATCAGCCTTAATCAAACTTGATAACGTTAGGATTAACCGCTAAGCAGAGCGTTGATTATTTTTAATCATTTTAATTGGAATCATATGAAGCTTAATTAATTTATTGATGGAAAAGAAGGTCGACCTCACATTAGAGGCTGAGCTCGATTTACGGTTATTTTGTTTGTTTTTTTTTTATAATTTAGAAAAAAAAAATTTTTCTATTATTTAGACAAAAGTTTTTTTTTTTTTTTAAATATATGATATAATAAGTTCAACGTAAACTTAAACAATTGGTCATAATGGTCCAGTTATGCTCCCTACTTAATTAATTTGATGCAGCTCACGTCTCCATCGAAAAAGAGCGGTCATTCTTATACCGTGCCCACCAACATCAACCAATAAACCATCCTTAGCTTGTTGGACCAAACCCGTTCTCTTCCTTCAGAGGAACGTCAAGTAGGAGCAGAAGTTGCTAAAGCGGCTTAGTTGAAGTTGAGTGAGTGCAAAGTGATTTATGATCAGGCTTCTTCGTCTCCCGTTGTGGTGTGGTAGTTGTAAATGTTGTTGTTGTTGTTGTTTACATGAATACATGGCTCGCGAGTACGAGCGAACAATTTGCAAAACAACATCGTCCGTTTCAAACGTGAGGCTTTAAATTCAAAATAGGGTGACCGGAACAGTGATGCTGGGTCTTTTAAACTGCAAACAGAGCAAATAACAAGATTAATCTAATGAATCATTATTCGGAATTCTAGTACCTCGAATCTTATGAAATAGCAGAGTAAAATAAGTTCTGCATCTTCAAAGGTAGGTTGAGACTAGGGATGTACAAAATATTCGGCAGTAAACAGCTTTCAGAGCGTAAATAAAGGGTGTTCACGATGAAATTGCCACAATATGAAATTGCTCTTACTTTTTAACCGTTGCGTAGAAATTGATGAAAATTTGGGTGGATTTAGTTCATAGTGCATTGTTTACATCCTGCAAGTTTTATAGTCCTGTGATCAAAACACGCGGAAATGGAGTCGAAAGAACAGCTTGTACGTGATAAAATCTTGCGCACTCATCACGAGAACAAGGATCTCTCGCATCGTTCCATCGTTAAAACGTTTTGAATCGTGAATTCCACGGTGTCGCGAGTGATTAAGCGGTTTGAGGAACGATTTACCACCGATCGGAAGCACAGAAGTGAAAAATAAAGTATTCCGTAAAAAACTAAAAATCACAACCTCGTAGTTGGGGCCTTCAACCAAAACATGAACGCCTCCGTTCGGGATGTGGCTAAGAAGCTGCACCTAAGCCGAAGTTTTGGCCAGAAGGTCAAAGCTAGGCTGTGCTTCGAATGTTCAAGGTACAAAGGGCCCCTAATTGCGACGAGAAGCAGAACAAATCCGCCAAAACCCGTGCCAGGAAGTTGTACCTCAACATGCTGACGAAAGTTGAATGCTGTATCATGAACGACAAAACATATGTGAAGGCCGACTTCAAACAGATTCCCGGCAACCTGTTTTTCACGGCCATGGATAAGTTTAGCGTTCCGGAGCATGTCCGCACTCAGAAGATGTCCAAATTTTCGAATAAATTTCTGGTTTAGCAAACCATCTGCGCGTGCGGGAATCTGAGTGCACCTTTCGTGACCCAGAACGAGATGAACGGACAGGTGTACATGAAAGAGTGCCTCCAAAAACGGCTGCTTCCTCTCCTGAAGGCCCACAGCGTCCCAACAATCTTCTGGCCGTATTAGAAAGGATTCCGTTAAAGTGACAGCAGTTATCAAGTCTTGCGATATCCGCTTGCAAAGCGAGGCGATCAATTTCGATGACGACCTTTCTGAAAAGCATCAGATCGTCGGTTTACAGCAGGGGCATTTCAGACCGCAGCGTGGCACACAAGTCGTTCACGAAAATGATGAACAGCAAGGGTCCCAGGTGACTACCTTGAGGTATTCCTGACGGGGTTGAAAATATCTTCGAGCATGTATTTTTTTATTGTCTTGTAAGCGTGGCGGTGCGATAGATACGAGGTACAGTCGTCCATGTATTAGAACTTCAAATACTTAGGAGATCGAACTCAAAATCGAAATTGATCAGTAGTTTTCGACGAAGTGAGCATTTCAAGATTTGTTGTTTGGAGTGATAGCTGCTATCCGCCAGACACTAGGCAACAAACGGGGGCAGCTAGTCGGAGGTATGTGGTCTGGACCAGGACACTTAGATGGATCAACTGCGGACATTCGTTCGTATAATTCCTGTTCGATGAGGCAAGGCAAAGGTAAATTCCCGTTGTGATTGTATGGAGGAGAGGTAGTTGCTGTCTGCTACAATATCACAGGAACTGAAGACCTTTTGAAAAAAATCCGCGAACATGAGCGTGAATTCCGTCATGTTACGGGAAGTAACACCATTGAAACTAAAATCTACAGGAATCTTTGCGTTTCGTTTTTTCTGGTTTTACAATAGTTCCAAAAAGATGCGGGGTCATTTTTCAGGTTCTCTTGAAGACGCAAGATATGCTTTGAACTTCGTTCTAAGCTTCTCAAGCGATGTGTCTGGTTTCTGTTCGATTCGTAGCTGCAGGGCACGATTCGTTTCAAAATGAAGTAAGCATTTCTATAAAACGCATTAACGGCAGTGTTAACGTTGTTTACATCACCGATCGGTTTGCAGCTGGTTGAGTCCAAAGCGGAAATCGAGATCACCTATGCATACGTCCGGCATTAGATCCAGGTAAGTTTCGATGCAAAAGATGAACGGTTTATGATGACGGTCAGTAGGAGTGATCGCTATTGAAGATTCAAACATTACCAGATTATCAGGATTATTCGAGAAGACGAGATCCAAAGGGCGCATATTATCGTTAGG
The DNA here is from genome assembly GCF_029784155.1 of Uranotaenia lowii. NCBI lineage: Eukaryota > Metazoa > Arthropoda > Insecta > Diptera > Culicidae > Uranotaenia > Uranotaenia lowii. The sequence goes on from NC_073693.1 coordinate 20,925,462, forward strand.
AATGAAGCATTGTAGTTGATACAAATCGCCGGGAAAAAGCATTTCAGTCATTAAATTCTCAGCATCAGACGAGGCGTTTGTCGGCAAGTAACTATTAACGTCTTGGTCAAAGCACCATTGTAGGTGTGGAAGGTTGTTGTAATCACCCACAACGATGGAGAGCTGCGTACGGTGGTCAACTTCATAATTTGGTGAACTGCAGAAAAGTACGATTCATAGTTCCTTATGCAGCTGCTAGGCCGAAGGTAGATACAACTCATACAGCAAAGGAACAGAGAGCACGGGCCGGTTTTTAGATTCACAACTGTTGTTCAAGATTTTCGCAGTTATTTATTCAGTTCCTTCTTCACGCCAATCAAGTCCCCACCTTCTCGTTGAACCGAACTGAAGGGTTATACGGTCAAAATTTGGTCAATATCAACTTGACGTATTTCTTTCAATTTTGCATTTAAAAAACCTGAACACCCCTCATCTTGAAGGTGTGTGTGTAGAATGTTGCTCTTATTTTGATTTTGGAATTCTCTCTTCAGTTGTCAAAATGCCGTCCAAGGAAGAAGAGCAGCGTATCAAAATTTTGCTCGCGCATCGCAAAAATCCGAGCTACTCGCACGCAAAACTGGCAAAATCGCTAAAAGTTGTCAAATCAACCGTTACAAATGTTATTAAAGTGTTTGGGGATCGTTTGTCGACAGCCAGGAAGTCTGGATCGGGGGGAAATCGAAAAACGGAAGCCGCTGAGACGACAAAGAGAGTTGCCGGTAGTCTCAAGCGAAACTCTAACCTCTCTCTCCGAGATGCCGCAAATAAGCTGGGTGTATCGTCTACAACCGTGCATCGAGCCAAAAAACGACCCGGACTATCGACTTACAAAAAGGCAGTGACTCCAAATCGCGATGATAAACAAAATACGACGGCCAAAGCGCGATCCCGGAGGCTTTATACGACGATGCTGAAGAAGTTTGACTGCGTGGTAATGGATGACGAAAACTACGTCAAAGCCGACTACAAGCAGCTTCCGGGACAGGAGTTTTATACGAAGGGGATAGGTAGCAGATATTTTCAAGCACATGAAACTGTCAAAGTTCGCGAAGAAATATCTGGTTTGGCAAGCCATCTGTACCTGTGGCTTGGAAAGCAGCATATTCATAGCTTCCGGAACTGTCAACCAAGAAATTTACGTGAAAGAGTGTTTGAATAAACGTCTGCTGCCTTTCCTGAAGGAACACGGTTGTTCCGTACTGTTTTGGCCGGATTTGGCATCTTGCCATTACGGTGAAAAGGCCATGGAGTGGTACGCCGCCAACAACGTGCAGGTGGTTCCCAAGGACAAGAACCCTCCCAACACGCCAAAGCTGCGCCCAATTGAGAAAAACTGGGCTATTGTCAAGCGGAACCTAAAGAAGGCCAAAAAAAACTGCTAAGGACGAGCAGCAGTTCAAGGCAAACTGGCTTTCTGCGGCGAAGAAGGTGGACAAGGTGGCTGTACAAAATCTGATGGCAGGGGTTAAGCGTAATGCCCGCCAAGGCCGTGCGAACGGGGGGGTTTTAGGGGTTTAACCCCCCCCCCCCCCCCCATGGAGATTTTTTCCAAGACAAATTTTCACCTCAGTAACGGAAACAATTTTTGATTTGAAAAGTTGTTTGAAAATAAGTGTTTACAAGCTATTCAGAAATTTGGCTCACCTCCGGCGGAATTTAGTCTTAAATTACTCTAGGCTTGAGACATTTCATTTTACGACACTATGTGGCGTTGACGAATTGAAACTTATTTATAATTGTAAATTTTGATTTGACTCAAGTCAAGAGTCACTCAACCATTTGTATTGAAATTCTAAATTTGACATACAAAAACTCTAACTCATCTTTAGTATGGGTTTTTATTAAGAAGTGCAACTCAACAAATTCAGAGTTTGAAACCAACCATTTTAACTTCAAAATTAATTAATCGAATACTAATTTTATACATCAACAAGTCGGTAGCCATGTAACAGGCATTTCTTTCTCACGGTGGTCAACAGAATTAACAAAAAAAACTTAAACTTATGTCCTCCTATTTATTACTGAAAAATTTAATTGAGAAAATTGTATATGTCATTTCAAATGTTACGCTGATATGAGATATTCTGTAAGAAGTAAGAAATCAATTTAGTTTCAATTTGATTTTTTGTTTCTCGTTCTTTAAAATGCTCAACTTCACATTAAAAATTTTCTTGATAAATTACATAAGGCCGAAAAATTTTCATTCTTCCGACGTGCAATCAATTTAAAAGGCACTTGAACTAATTTGGGTATCCTGAATCTAAATATGCAATTTTTCTATCAGGTTTCGTTATTGAAATAACTTATAAAATAGTTATTTAAGAAATTTCCACACTTTTTTGACAAGACTTTAAATCAAAAACATAACGTTTTAAAACAAAAGTTTTAAATCAGTTATCAACTTTCCTCTATCGTTTCAAAAGAAGAATTGACATTTTTTACTTTACTTCATTCGACGACATCTATTTTTCATCTTTATATTTTATTTTATTTTCAAAAAAATTAACCAATTTTTATAGAACTGTTTTTTTGTATTTCCTAATAAATTTAATTTTAAATTTGAATACATTATTTTTTAAAAAGTTTGTCTTTATTTTCAGTTCTCAATTTTTGTGTTTTGAAAACATAAGCCATTAAATCTAAATTTTTAATAAGAAAAAACATAGTTTCTAACTCGTGTTCTTTCCTGAACCCAATGCTTCAATTGAAAGTGACAAAATCTCAGCTTGTAATCATTTATTTATTTTTGTAAATTCTTTCATTTATTTTTGTAATATAAAACCATGTTTTTTAAATGATTATGCTTTTTTAATAAATCTTTGAAAAGTTCGAAAAATGATTCGAAATAGCAACTTTAAACATAAGTTTGGATGCGCTATGCTAACTAAATTTATATTTGAAATGTGCTTAAAATATTTACAACCGAACATGGAGTTCCTTATTTTTATTTTTTTTTCTTAAAGATCATTTACGAAATTATCAATTTTTCAACACATATTTTGTCAGTTTAATTGAACATGATTTATTAAGTTAATAATCAGAACTTCAAAAATGAACTTTTTTGGCCTGTTATTTTGATAACTGGAAGAATTTTATTTTAGGAAAAGGATTTATTTCTTACTTCGATCACTGGCACTCTTGGAATAATATTAAATACCTTCTATTTTATCAAATTTAATTCAATCATCAACTTTTGAATAAAGCCACATTTCAAGTTGTGATTAAATTTTTTTTTTCAAATTCAAAATACTATAGAGGAATTTTTCAAGCAACCCTTCAATTGAAAATTAAGAAAAGAAATGTAAATATAGATGAATAATTAATGACAATCATTATTATTTTCCTAACAATTTTTAATCATGAATATTTTTTTAACTTATCTGAAGTTTTTTTTAAGAATTCTTTTTTTTTTTAATCTGTGTTTCGGTAATATAAATTTCAAATCTGAAAACTAGACTGTTGAAAATTTATTTTGAAGCAATTTTCTAGTTCAGAATGAAGAACATCATTTTGAAAAAAAATATCATTGATTTTTCGAAAAAAGCATTGATTTGAAACTTTCATTATGATTTGTTTTAAAAAATTTTGATTTAATTTATCAGTAAAATTTATTATTTTTTTAATTTGTGCGATATTTATTAGTAAAAAAACGGTATAAGAAATAAATTTTCTTATTTATTGTTTATTTTTGGTATTGCTATTTTTTTTAGCTAAATTTGAATTTTGAAAACCTCCCCCATGGACGGGTCCTTCGCACGGGCCTGTGCCCGGCAATTCGGATTTGGAAAAGCGGAAGCCTAACTGAATATTTTTCCTGAATTTTATACCAATTAAACTTGAAAAAGAAATTTAATTTGATTTTTTAAATAAACGATTTCACCGATCAACACGCGTTTTCCCTTGACCAAATTTTGACCGTATCACCCTTTACACGGAGGATAAAAAATTCTTAAAATTGGTTGAGGTTTTTTAAACAGGTTTTATAATCGTTGTGTAGATACCCTGAAGATAGTTTTATAATTTTCTTGTCCAAATACGCTTCACAGCTACCAAGATTTTTGCAAATTTGTTATAAAACTTCTACATTTTGCTATAAAACCATTATGGGTTTAAAATGTTGCTTGGGTAAGTTAATGTAAAAACGCCTTTTGAAATTGATTTAAGTGAAAAATAAAAAAAAATGAAAGTGAAAATTAAGGAACAATGCATTATAGATCAAGTTGATTTGAAGATTATAAAAGCTCATTTTCCGATGCTCAAAAATTAAAATGTTTTCGTAACTTGAGAACTTTTTTTTTAATATTTCTTTTAAGATGATAAGGAGATTTCTGTTTTGCTGGAAAATTATTAATAAGGATCTACCAAACTGTTCATCGTGAATTGTTTTGAGGAAATACGTATTTCATTAGAAAATAGGGATGCCCAGTTCGCCCCGGGTGCTCGTTATGCCCTTATCTTCCCTATGTATGGTGATGTTTTTGAACAAAAGTATTTGGGCATTTGTCAGTCGTGTTGAGTTGAATAGTACCGGTTTATAAAATCTTTATAAAGGCTTCAAAAAAAATTATGGTAGAGCCATTTGTTTGTTCTTAAAGTAAGCCAATTTATGAAACGATAGGAAGCGGCTGATCTGGTATGAACTTGAAAAAAATGTGAATCAAATAACATTATATTTTAGCCACAAAAAAAAAGTAAAAAGGTTTCAAAAGCTTGTATGCAATAAAATTGCATACTATGTAAATTGCACAAAAACAAAACTGATACAATTGAAGCAAGGATACTGAGTTAGTAAAGAAGACTGCTTAAGCATGTTGAATATTAAGATAAGAGCCCCCAAAAAATGGCAACCCTATCGGAAATGGCTGGTTCTACCAAGCCATGCTTAACTGTTGTTATGATCAGCAGCCAACAACTTGGTGGGCATGGAAGCTACAGCATCCAATGATGCTTTTTTTGCTTCTTCATTCACTGCAGTAGGACTAATTGACCAACACTTCTTCTCGGGTTTTTTTTATATCCAATGCATAGTTTACATTTTTATTGGGTGTGCATTACGTTCCGCTGCGTTACATCACCCCCAAACCGGAATTCTGTAGCATACATTTTAAAATGATGTTTAGCTGTTTAAACGTGGTTATGATTTGTTTCAGTGTGGTTACTGAAATCTTTGGAAATGTTGAGGAGTTTATCAAATTTGAGTTAAATTTTTTCATTCAAAACCTTCCGTCTAGAGTCGTACTGCGAGTTATTTTCAACAAATGTCAAGAATAAGGTACCAACTTCAAAAAAAAAACACACACAAACAAGGAAGAGAGTAGGTTTGCAGGCAGAGCTTGTAGACAATCTGCTGGATTATGATCTTTGATCGCTTGACCGGTTCGCACATTCATTGGCTTTTCTTCAATCCGTCTCTCGAATGTATGGAGCTACCCATTGGGCGTTTGTTCTGGTATGAAAACATGAGGCTGTGGGAACATTCGGCGGAACGATGACGACAATCACAAGGCAACGGAATCAACTTACATGCAAACGAGTTTCTGGTGACATTTTAACGGGACGGAATAATTGTTCATCCGAGACTGGTCGATCGGATGTGTCCCCTTCCTTTCTAGACTTGAAGCCAGCAACCATTCTTCTTCACAAATTAGTTGCCTAGTTTTCGCTAAGTCACGAGCGACCGATAAGGCGCAATCACTTATGGAAGAGAAGCTGAAAACTTTAAACAGTAAGACGTTCAATGAACCTCTATTATATCGACGGTCAAAGTCGGAAGACACCAAGAAGCGATTTGATTAATGTCAATAATTTAAAGCTTTCCCGGAATGGCGTCCGTCTCCCTTTCTTTCTTGAACCGCGAAGTGGCTTAGCCATCAAGCCATCAAGAGATCTCGGGAATAATCCCGGGGAATTCGCTTCTCGCGATTCAACGAGATAAAAAAAAACGCAAAGTTTACAATGTTCTTCAAAGATGCACCCAGTCCCAGCCAGTTCATCATGGCCAAGGCAAAGGCGCAAAAAAAAAGAACCCGGAGAAGAACGTTGTTGCAGGCAAATTCCAAACTGCCGCCCCATTTTGACCCCGCTCATCATGATCAAGAAGCGGACAAACTTGTTCTGGGGACTGTATTTATTTCAGAAAGAAGTAAGCATCAAATTTGAGTTGTTGATGGGTGGAATCTTATCATCTTTGAAGATGAGATGACGAGTTCGATTCCTGTTGATTAAGCAAGCTTGCAGCTTCTTTGCAATTAAGAAAAATTTACCACAATCAATTAAATTCCATCAAGCATTCTAGTTTATGTTAAAGTTCTGCAGATTTAATAGTTGTCTTTTTTGTGTAAATTATGAATTAATTTGTTTTTTTTTCATTGTTGTGTCAATTCTATGTAATTTTTTTTTTAATTTTGGGTAAATTTCATGATATTTTTCTGTCATTTCTGTGCCATTTTTGTATGAGTTTTGTAACAATTTTATGACATTTTTGAGTCACTTTTGTGTCATTTTTTTGTCATTTTTTTGTCATTTTTGTGTCATTTTTGTGTCATTTTTGTGTCATTTTTGTGTCATTTTTGTGTCATTTTTGTGTCATTTTTGTGTCATTTTTGTGTCATTTTTGTGTCATTTTTGTGTCATTTTTGTGTCATTTTTGTGTCATTTTCGTGTCATTTTTGTGTCATTTTTGTGTCATTTCTTGTCATTTTTTTGTCATTTTTGTGTCATTTTTGTGACATTTTTGTGTCATTTTTGTGTCATTTTTGTGTCATATTTGTGTCATTTTTGTGTCATTTTCGTGTCATTTCTGTCATTTTTGTGTCATTTCTGTCATTTTAGTGTCATTTTTGTCATTTTTGTCATTTTTGTCATTTTTGTCATTTTTGTCATTTTTGTCATTTTTGTCATTTTTGTCATTTTTGTCATTTTTGTCATTTTTGTCATTTTTGTCATTTTTGTCATTTTTGTCATTTTTGTCATTTTTGTCATTTTTGTCATTTTTGTCATTTTTGTCATTTTTGTCATTTTTGTCATTTTTGTCATTTTTGTCATTTTTGTCATTTTTGTCATTTTTGTCATTTTTGTCATTTTTGTCATTTTTGTCATTTTTGTCATTTTTGTCATTTTTGTCATTTTTGTCATTTTTGTCATTTTTGTCATTTTTGTCATTTTTGTCATTTTTGTCATTTTTGTCATTTTTGTCATTTTTGTCATTTTTGTCATTTTTGTCATTTTTGCCATTTTTGTCATTTTTGTCATTTTTGTCATTTTTGTCATTTTTGTCATTTTTGTCATTTTTGCCATTTTTGTCATTTTTGTCATTTTTGTCATTTTTGTCATTTTTGTCATTTTTGTCATTTTTGTCATTTTTGTCATTTTTGTCATTTTTGTCATTTTTGTCATTTTTGTCATTTGTGTTATTTTTGTTTAATTTTTGTTTAATTTTTGTGTTATTCTTGTGTCATTGTCGTGTTATTTTTCTGTAATTTTTGTGTCATTTTTGTCATTTTTTTCATGTTTGTCATTTTTGTCATTTTTGTCATTTTTGTCATTTTTGTCATTTTTGTCATTTTTGTCATTTTTGTCATTTTTGTCATTTTTGTCATTTTTGTCATTTTTGTCATTTTTGTCATTTTTGTCATTTTTGTCATTTTTGTCATTTTTGTCATTTTTGTCATTTTTGTCATTTTTGTCATTTTTGTCATTTTTGTCATTTGTGTTATTTTTGTTTAATTTTTGTTTAATTTTTGTGTTATTCTTGTGTCATTGTCGTGTTATTTTTCTGTAATTTTTGTGTCATTTTTGTGTCATTTTTGTCATTTTTTTCATGTTTGTCAGTTTTGTCATTTTTGTTATTTTTGCTGCGAGCCTTTCGGGAAATTAGAGTCTTTTTATAACCCTGTTTTTTCCCAAACAATCTCAAAAATGGAGAACTAAAACAAGCAGGAAGCATCGTTGTAGCTGGCCTGCAGTAATGGCACATTACCAACTATGTCGTGGAGCCAAAACATCAGGGTTATTGGATCATCCGGCCAAGAAATTCAGGTTTGGCCAGTTCCGATTTAGCCGCACCGCTACAAACACCCGCTCGATAAACATATAAATTAGATCGTGTGTTGTGTTTAGAAGGCAGCAACCTCTCAAATGGATGATTGCTAGGAATTTTGTGCTCAAGTTTCGCGGGACCGATTCTGGAAGATTGCCGGGCGGAAGAAATGTCTTCGCTATAGGTTGATTAGAGCGACGGGGGGTTAACGACGGTGAATTATTATTATTATTACCCACTATCATAGTGTCAATATAAACCAGTAAACTGACAGCAAAAGTGGCACATCCACTAAGCTTAGCCACCGCCGAAGACCAACCGGTCTTAAATACTTTTATAGTCCGCCACTTTTCGCGAGATTGCTCGCGCAGATTGAGAAAGTTTGTCTCCATCCCATGACCAATCGAATCATATGCGAGTATGCACGTTTTCCTGCAGTCGCGGGGATTCGATTTGCATTTTATATGACAATTCGAATCGGGGGGTCCCATATGTGAGTAATGATTCCGATAAATGGTGCTTACTGATGGTGGATTGGTTTCGCCCATTTGTTCAATTTCTCTTGAGTTGAGGTCATCAAATTTATGATTAGCAATAAAAGTGTTGGAAAAGTTTAATTGATTTAATTAAAGCCAAAAGAGTACGATGAAAAATTTCTACTTTTGTTTAAGGTTTTAGTGCTCAATATTTGAACAAGCATTTGAATACTCGAATCTATAGAAAATCGTATAAATTCTAATTTTTTTTTCACTTACAGGTACGTCTTTGACCCTTCCCCAAAAGTTATGTTACGGTAAGCAATTCATCATTTTTATTATCTGTGCCATCGATATCGGCGTCAAATTTTTGGTTCATGATACGAATTTCTCTCAACTCTCACTGTTTTTCATCTCCAACATTATTCTCAAAGTCTCGCTCGAAACTCCATTCTGCGTGCTCAAGGTAGGCATCTTCATTTGCCTCCAAACTTACCTTATTTTTCTCGTGCTCGAACTGGCTGACCTGGTGGAGACTGCTCCACACCACGTTTGTTGATAACAACGCCAAAAACCCGTTTAGGCTTCTTTCGCCAAACCACACTGAACGGCACAATTTCTCCAAAGGCTTTCTCAGCTCTTTTTCGGTTTCTCTCTGCTCTGCCAGTATCATTGAAGTCAGAAGCTTAGGTGGGTTCATGACAATGTGAAGTTATCGAACATGTAAGAACATATTTTTAAAATAGTATATGTGAACCCGAGTCCCTTCATGAAATATTATAGTGCTTTTTAGTCACTTTTGTACTCTTAGAATGCCTTAGACTGCATTCTAAGGGCAGCGTATTTTATTTTTGCGGATCTCTGAAGCATTAGGAATAACAAATTCATGTCTATAAGTTGTACTACCTGGACGTACAAATACCTAAAAATCAAATTTAGCTTAGTTAAACATGGCTTTAAAGCCGTAAAAAGAGTTGATTAACGACAGTTAATGTGAGATGTTTCGTGGGTTTTAGTTTCTTTAATCACAATTTCTCCATTTTTGTTCAGTTTATTGCCATATTACATACCTGACTTTTCAAAAAGTTGTTTCATCTTTGCAGAAGATCCAAGTCAATTGACTAATAAATTGTGTTTTTTTTTTATTTTAATAAATTTACACCAATTTTAAAAAATAATAAAACCGTTAAGTTACTGTTTTTATCCCGATATTAACTTTTGAGAGCTAGAACATGGATGAATCATAGACGTTTCGGCAAAACAAATGCTACTTTCGAATATCTGGTTGGACTTAACAAACTTTACAAACTAAATTAAAAAAAAACAGAGCCATATTTGATTGTGGCTCATTCATAAGCCTTGGAAATTTCTTTTTAAAACTGTTTCTCGAATAAACGAATAAACCAGTCAAATACAAACATGACTCTGCATAGAAAATTTCGTCGAATTTTTCGCAAAAGTGGCTGCAAAATGCGCAGTATGATCCATGGTAGCCATGAATTTTGATACTTATTATACAAACGTAAATAAAAATAAACAACCGGGCGTAGTGATGACAGTAAAATTTATCATCGTTTTCTAGAAGATTTCGAAAGTTTAAACGTCGAAAAACGGCTAAACCCTCGGAATCTCTGAAATTCAGACTACGAATTTTATTGAAATTGGACTATTTGATCGAAAATTGTGGTTTGGTTCAAGGTGTGTGTGTGTATATATAGGAGGTGTATCGATATCTCAACTTCGCGATTCAGCCATTTTGGTATTGCAACTGCGGACATCTTGGAGTTTGTTTACCAACAAAGTCCTCAGTTCAAACAAATTTACCGATGTTTACAAACAAACTCATCTTAAAATTTTACTGTTCCAAAATGATTTCACCCAAATTGATAAAGTATGTTTTATTCACTTGAAACAAGTTTGCTTATTGATTTCCGATGGCGATAGTTTCAGAACAAGATGGAAACAAGTCATTTGTCTAAAAGTACTTTATTGGTTTCTCCAGTGATAATTCGATCTATATCTCCTGTATATCACTGCTTTCATCCCGCAAAATTTCCATTTATTTTTTGAGGATTTATCAGCTTTGCGTTTGGTTGCCCATAACTTTTTAGGTCCATTCGCATTCATTTAAAACTGCACTGCATTGAACCGCAGGGAGGTGAACGGCAGTATCATCTCCTCACCATACGAAGAATATTCTATTTTTCTTCTAAAGAAAAAAGGCTAGCCAGCATTCCCTGCGGCAATCTCGATAGATCATCCGTATTAGCATCTGTAATAAAACAAAGTTTTCGTTCGTATTCGAATTGTATCTAGACTTGAGATTAGTATAGCTTACCTGTAGAAAATTTGTTTGAATATAAATAATCAACTAACTATAACTGTTTGTTATCAACGAGCCTGTGCTGCAGACATTGGCCATCAATCTAGTTAAACACTGGAAAAAAGAGCGTCCAGTCTGTATAAGTCTGTGCTAATAGCAAATCAGAAGGATGCAACCTTCTACAAACCGTGTGGCGAACGTCTATGAGATTTAAGTTTTTTTTTATCAGATTTAAGCTTTTCAGATGTTTTTAAGCTTTCGTCTCCAATGCTATAAAGGCAAAACTTCACTAACACTTAACAAAAATATGTAGGTCACACGTTTTGTAGAGTATAAGCACTGATCACACTGATATGACGCTTAGAACCAAAGTTCGACCATTTTGTGCCTAATTGTCAACTTTTGCAGGTTCGAAATACCGACGGTAGGTAGCAAATCAGCAAAATTTGACAAAAAAAAATCCCCTGTAGGAGAAAAGTACCTGTTTAGACCTATTGTATCGTAGAAATTGCTTATATTTTTTGAAAGTTGGACGAAACTTTCTAACTGGGATAGCATTTCTTCAAATCGACCGATGCGCACTCTGGAATCGACATTGCGTAGGTACTGTTGGAAAAGTTATCCAACAAACGAAATCGAGTGTCCAGTCAGTATGGTCAGTGGTATAAGGTTGCATCGTCTTGCAGGGAGCTAAGTTGGCCTTGGTATTTTTTCCGCGGTCGCGTTTTACGTCGTGATTCCTCGAAATTTACTCGACCAAGTTTCAATAAATTAAAACAGTGCGATGAATTCTTTTATCTCAATCGAGTTATATCCATTCCGTGTCGATATTTTCTGAAGGTTCACTACTATGACGGACAAAACTGGATTCCCACTTGCATTTGTGTAGATCTGAGAAGAAAAAGCACGCTCTCCAAATGTGAAAAATAAAGGATTTGAATCCACGAATCCAGCTAAATTTCTTTTGTGATAGTGATGAAAAGGGAAAAACTTTCAATATCTTTTCAAAAGTTCCCTTATCCGGGTTTTGTGAAAGGATTTTTTTTGTTTCGATTATAGTCGTTTTAACATCTTCATGTCATTCGCGACTTATATCAACGATGAAATTGGCGGACAATTCATTGAAAAACTTATCCGGTACAACTGTAATCGATGTTTACTCTTAGGCTCGAACTCACGGATATCGTTTGCGACATTGAGGTAAAAAATGAAATTCCAGCGCCGGTGAAGAATGGTTTTTGTTTTGGTGGCCTGCTTAGGTTTGCTCATTATTAAAGCAAAGAGCAGAAAACAGGATTTGAAAAATCAAGGTAGAATATTAATTGGGTTTCAAAGAAAGTGTTTTTGGTTCATATGTGTCGTAACTCTCGATATTAATAATATTTTAAAATATTTTCCATTTTACTGGTCAATATTTTCCATTTTACAATAAATATTTGATTCTTCTTTACTACAATATGATAGTTAAATAACACAAAGTGTTGTTTTAGCACAAAAGATTAACAAAACAAAACTGCATTAAATAAAAACGCGACTTTCACTCATTACATTACTTAACAGATTTAGTGTAAGTAGTGGTCAGTGGTCGTAGTGGTCATATCACCTCTTGTCTGCAACTCCGATTCTCTACCTCCCCGTGGTGCTAGCTGGGGTGCGAGCAACCTTAGCGGAGATCGGGTACCCAACCCCGGTGGATGCTTTAGTCGCATGCAGACTGAGTTAGGGGGCTTCGTACGCGTCTGTTCTCCATGTCAGGGGCGGCGTGCGGAGTGCAACAGCGTCCTGGTGGTGTTCGGGACCCAAAACAGCAACATAACGACGGTCCTCCTGCGAGATAGTGGGGTTAGCTGCGGGCCTTGCGAGCCTGTGACTACAAAAAAACATAAGCAACGAGCAACGAACAACAAATTTCGGATGGAAATCGGCAAAGACCCACGCGACGAAAAGGGACTAGCGATTGGAAACTTGGAACATGGAACTGCCGATCTCTAAATTTTGTGGGCAGTACCCACGTGCTCTCCAACGAATTGAAGAGCCGCAAATTCGACATCGTAGCGCTGCAGGAGGTATGCTGGAAGGGCTCCACGGTACGAACGTACCCAGATGGTCGTGCCATCTACCAGAGCTGCGGCAACACACACGAGCTTGGAACAGCTTTTATAGTGATGGAAAAGATGCAAAAGCGCGTGATCGGGTGGTGGCCGATCAACTCACGAATGTGCCGGTAAAGAATCAAGGGCCGGTTCTTCAACATCAGCATCATCAACGTGCACAGCCCTCACCTCGGAAGTACCGGTGGAGACAAAGACGAATTTTACGCGCAGCTGGAGCGTGAATACGACCGTTGCCCAAAACATGATATCAAGATCGTTATCGGGGATTTCAAAGCTCAGGTCGGCCAGGAGGAGGAATTCAAACCGACAATTGGAAGGTTCAGTGCTCCGGTAGTAGTAGGTTCAAAACTCTCCGTAGTAAACAACACGCGAAACTGGCGCCCGCCTCGGTTAAATATCGCGCGACTGAAGCAACCTGAGGTCGCGGCAGACTACGCGCAATCGGTCGAAGCAGAGCTGCCGGCAGAGGGCGAGCTTGACGAAGCCCCTCTCGAGGACTGTTGGGATACCATCAAAACAGCCATCAACAGTGCTGCGGAGAACGTCATCGGTTATGTGGAGCGAACTCGACGGAACGACTGGTTCGACGAGGAGTGTAGGAGGGTGATGGACGAAGAGAATGCCGCGCGGGCGGCAGTGGTGCAAAGAGGCACCCGTCGAAATGTGGAAAATCACCGACAGCGGAAGAGGCAGCGAGTCCGAATTTTCCAGGAGAAAAAGCGCCGCCTGGAGGAGGAGGAGCTCGAGGAGCTGGAGCAGCTGCATCGTTCCCAAGAAACACGAAAGTTCTATCAGAAACTCAACGCATCCCGCAAAGGCTTCGTGCCGCAAGCCGAAATGTGCCGGGATAAGGACGGGGGTACACAGTAAACGAAAATTACCGAGTTCGGTAATTTTTTTACCGAAATCCTAACATGTGTAAGTCGTTAAACTGTTCGGTATTTTTTTCGGTAAAAATTAAACGAACATCGGTAAATGAGGAATCGATTTACCGATGTTCGTTTATTTTTTACCGAAAAAATTACCGAACAGTTTAACGATTTACACATGTTAGGATTTCGGTAAAAAAATTACCGAATTCGGTAATTTTCGTTTACTGTGTATCCTGACGGACTATCGTGAGGTGATGAAAAGGTGGAAGCAGCACTTCGATGAACACCTGAACGGCGCACATGCAGGAGATCAAGACGGTGGGGGAAGGTACATCGCCGGCGTAGCCAACGACGAAGAGGAGCCACTCCCAACGATGAGTGAAGTTAAGGAAGCGATTCGCCAGCTGAATAGAAACAAGTCGGCTGGGAAGGATGGCATCGCAGCTGAACTCATCAAAATGGGCCCGGACAGGTTGGCCGATTGCCTACACCGGTTGATAATCCGGATCTGGGACATAGAACAGCTACCGGAGGAGTGGAAAGAGGGGGTAATATGCCCCATCTACAAGAAGGGCGACAAATTGGACTGTGAGAACTACCGAGCGATCACTGTCCTCAACGCCGCCTACAAAGTGTTGTCCCGAATCTTACTCCGCCGCCTAACGCCACAAGCAAACAGATTCGTGGGAAGTCATCAGGCCGGCTTTATGGAGGGACGGTCTACGACGGACCAGATATTCACATTACGGCAAATCCTCCAAAAATGCCGAGAACACCAAGTCCCTACGCACCATCTATTCATCGACTTCAAAGCCGCATACGACACGATCGACCGTAACGAGCTATGGAAAATCATGGACGAGAACGGCTTTTCCGGGAAGCTGATCAGACTGATTAAGGCGACGATGGATGGAACGCAGTGCTGTGTGCGGACTTCGGGTGAATTGTCAAGTTCATTCGAATCGCGCAGGGGGCTTCGACAAGGTGATGGTCTATCCTGCATGATGTTCAACGTGGCGCTAGAAGGTGTTATTCGACGAGCGGTGGGCGAAATGCGGGGCACGATTTTCAACAGATCCAGTCAACTTATCTGCTTTGCCGATGACATTGATATAGTCGGCAGATCATCTGCGGCGGTGGAAGACATCTACCGCAAACTGAAACGCGAAGCAGGAAGGATTGGGTTGATGATTAATACGTCCAAGACGAAGTACATGCTGGCGTGCGGATCCGAGGCCGACCGAACCCGCTTGTCCAGTAATAACAAGGTCACGATCGACGGCGACGAGCTGGAGATAGTCGAAGACTTTGTCTATCTCGGCTCCCTGGTGACCGCAGACAATGACATCAGCCGTGAGATTTGGAGGCGAATTATCAGCGGAAGTCGTGCCTACTATGGACTCCACAAGCAACTGCGGTCGAGAAGACTTAGCCCTCGCACGAAGTGTAACCTGTATATGACGCTCATTAGACCGGTTGTTCTCTACGGGCACGGGACATGGATATTGCTCGAGGAGGACCTGCGTACACTCGGAGTATTCGAGCGACGAGTGTTAAGAACCATCTTTGGCGGCGTACAGGAGAACGGAATGTGGAGGCGAAGGATGAACCATGAGCTCACGCGACTCTACGGCGAACCCAGTATCTAGAAGGTGGTGAAGGCTGGCCGGATACGCTGGGCGGGAAATGTTGCGAGAATGCCGGACGACTGTCCTGCAAAACAGGTGTTCGCTACGAATCCGGTAGGAACAAAACGAGCGGGGGCGCAACGAGCGAGGTGGTTAGACCAAGTGGAGCGTGATCTGGCGAACGTGGGGTGCCCGAGAAATTGGAGAACGGTTGCTATGAACCGAGTGAATTTTAGGAATTATGTTCGTCAAGTTATGTCGTAAGACGGAATACTATGTAAATAAAAAATAAATACTTAACAGATTTCTGTTAAGTAATGTGATGAGTGTTTTTATTTAATGCAGTTTTGTTTTGTGAATCTATTGTGCTAAAACTACAGGGTGTCACTACAAATGTTATGTGGTTTTTCCTTATTTTTTTGCATGTGCATGTGAATTTCTCAAACCCTGGGGTCTAAAAAACTTCGTCTTGGTCCAAAACTCATTTACATGAGTAAATTTGACTCTTAGGTTTGTATGGGAAAATTGAATATTTATTACTGAAAAATCAACATCAACAAGATACCAAGTTACGGTCTTCGATAATGTTGTTCAGCGGAAAATTTCCTTCAGGAATTTTTTAAATTTTCACAAAAACCATTAGCTGGCTTGGTTCTACAGACGAAACAAAAATGATGTTGATTTTTCAGTACAAAATATTCAATTTTCCCATACAAACCTAAAAGTTCAAATTTACTCATGTAAACGTTACTTAAAAATTCTGCAAAAAATCATGGATGAGTTTTGAACCAAGACGAAGCTTTTTAGACCCCAGGGTTTGAGAAATTCAAAAATGACCCCAAATTGACTCAGTCTAATGTGCAATCACAGGATAGTGGAATATTATTTACGAAATTGTGGCTTATGAATATGCGGTTCCAAATTAGCGAGAAATGTTTGCTGTCAACCTTTTTAGTGAGATCCAACCTTTTTACGATTTAAACTTCTGGAATGTATAAATTTTATAAAGTTATTTTCTTCTTTCTTCTTCTTCTAACACCAACATGGCCAAAACTTGCATGCATCCTGGAAAATGAAAAACTTGCGTTCCTCATTTTTCTTTTCAACATAGTATCTGATACATAGAACATGCATTGCAGATACTACTACGGCCAGGCCAACCATGTGATGAAAACGCAAAAGATACAGGAACAAGGGAGAGATGAAGCGTGGAGTTCCCTGCCAAACACTTCTTATGATTATATAGGATCAGGGCATAAAGTGATAATGTTTAAAATGTACAGTTGAAATCAGAAATAAAAACAAAAAAAAATGGATTGATCTCACCAGAAACTTCTTAGGTTGACGCTTATCCAGGCAGGTCTGGGACGTTGATCTCTTCCATCGGTATTTTTGAACCGGTGAATCCTGATCTCCTACTCCGGTAAAATCCCATTCGTCACTTTTCACTTCGTACCCCAAATTTGTTCCCGAGTTCATCGCTAAAATCAACGTTCCTGGAAATGTACTTTTCCTTGAGCTTTTTTTATGATTCATCGGTCGTTATGTGTAGACGCTCGATGCTCTCAGTACAAGGTTCTTCATCATTTCTAATCAGCTCTGGCACCGGCCCCAGCTGTTGCAGCGGCCAGTAGACATCATCCACCAATTTTGGAAGTAAATAATGATTGTACACCTCAAAACATCAACTTATCAAGAATCAACACGATGCAAACTCAGAGCATCAATTTTCTAACCATTTTCAACACAAAACAAAACAATTTTTTCTGTATAAATTTTATAAAGTTATTGTTCATAAAGCATATGAATCGTTTGGAACTCCACGCTTCATTCCTCCCCAAAAACTTATTCCAGTATCTTTCGTGATATTTACCACACGTTTGGCTTGGCCATAGTATTCTCTATAATGCAAAACAAATGTACAGTGGAGGTTTGTTTTTTGGTTTACAGCGTTGAATCGTTATTCCCAGTTTAGTTAAAATCTTAAAATCGCTAAAATTTCTAGTAAAATAGATAGAATTTGTTTCTGTGTTCTTCAAGAACTCAGAAACTACTAGACCAATTGATGGGGAATTTGGCAAGTAGTGGTTTTTCGAGTATACAGTTGTTCCAATGAAGTTTTGAGTACAACCCATCTAAGGGAGAGAGAACTCTCATACAAAATAATCGGAAAATACAATTGAAATCTTTTTAATTTGATCAGTTGAGAAGTAGTGCTTATCAAGTTTTATGAAAATGTATTTATTTGCATTTCAGGATAATTTAAAGAACACAATAGCCCCTCCAATCAAAGAAGGAAGATCCCCATTCAATATAAAGAGAACATGAAACTAAATTTGCCAGAAAACACCCAGAGTAATTTTCATAGTATAATAAACAAGAATATGTGATTATTTATTACATATAATGGACCCTCCCCCTTCAATATTGGGAGTTGGGGGTGCTTTAGTCTATAATTTTTTTTATAACTTATCAAATATATTGATTGCTTTCAAATTCAAGAAACCCACGTTTTTTAAACGGTTTGCTTTATTTGTTTGTGAAGTGCTTTAGGAAGCACTTCACTATAATCACTTTCATTAATCTATGAAACTTACCCTGAGTGTTTTCTGGCATTTTTTCTCATGTTTTTTTTTTGTATTGAATGGGGACCTCCCCACTTTGATGGGAGGGGCTTTTGTGTTCTATAAAATATCCGAAAATGCAAATAAATACATTTTCACAAAACTTAGTCAGAACTACTTCTCAATTCATTGAATTAAAATTAATATTGTTGTATTTTTTTATTGTTTTGTATGGGAGGCCTCTATCCCTTAGATGGGATTTACCTTTTTTGGACAGAACATTTAAGAAAAACCTAATTCAATTTGGCAAAACTGAGGAACAACACAAACTTTGTGAGGTTTAGATTCTAAATAATGTGAGAAACAACTTTTTTGTTTTTCTAGATAGGAATCCAACTATTTTTGCATCACAGCATGGGAAAAAAGGACATGTGTTTTAAAAAATTGGACGGCCAAAGCTCTTGAAAATATTTTTACGTGAAAAAAATTTCAAAATGGGTTACAAGTGTCAAAATTTATACCACTTTTCCCAACATTAGTGTACTTGCTCTAATAATGTGTTCAATCCAAAACCGTATTTCAAGATTTTGGTGCCAAAACAGTCGATAAATATTTTGTTTACAAAGTAAAATCGAATTATACAATGACTAATTAAAAAAAACTAGAAAGACCAATTACAAAATTGTTAGGCAGTTGAAAATTCTCCTTCAAATTACCCAATTCGAGACGGATTAGTATTGGAACTTTTTTTTAAATATTTAATTTGATTTAAAATCAAACGACCTCAAAGTTATCTGAAAGTCAAGTGTTCCGTATTTGAGAAAAATGCTCTGTCTTGAGTGAGTTCAGCTTGAAAAGAAATTTGTCTAGTTATCTATTTTATTTTATAAAAATTGAGGAACTATCATAATAAAAAGCTTGAACTGAGATGGCTATGATTGTTCATTGAATCACCCTAACGCTGTATCCACAACGTCTCATAATTCGCTCATCAAGTTGGCGAGCGTATGCATGCTCAGTGATGCCACATTTCAATCGGTATTTTTGAACCCAAAAAAATCTTTTTTCGGTATGGAAATCCGAAAAATCGGTATGAAAATCGGTATTTTAAGGTGATTAAAAAAAATTTTCTTCTGAATTCTGAAGTCTGTTATTTAATACTCAGTGTTCGGCACAAAAGCGCTAATCCGCTAGTTAGTCCGCTAACTTTTTTTTAGCGGTTGTTTTTGGCGCTAAGTTTTGGTTGAGCTAGCGAATTAAAAAGCTCCGCTAATTTTTGGTTCCGCTTATTCATGACCGCTAACCTCCATATATTTGCATCAATATTTCGAATTATTACTGATAAAATACTTATTAAGTTAAGGTGACATTGGGTATCATTCTGACCCCAATATGCGCTGTTAATTCTAATGATCTCAGTGGAGGAATGAGAGAGAGAGAGTCAAAGGAAATATGTATTTTTGGCCATTTGTTCCCTCTGGCGTTAAACAATACAGAACGATTCTCAATATCCTCCAATCAGCTGTTTGCTTTTAAGTTGTGAGACGTTTATTTTTCACAATACAGTATTTTTTACTGATTACGTTTGGCAATGCGATGTTTGGAAAAAGTGAAACATTTAAAATGAGCAAATTAAAAAAAATAATAATACAAAAGAATACTATTGGAATAAATTTCACAAAAGATTTCGTGCAACAAAATTGCATAAAACCGAAAAACGATTTTTAATTTACCCCCTTGTGACAAATTTACTGCAAGTGACAAAAGAAGGATTTGAAATTTATTCCGGCCTTATTTTTGATCAACATTTAGCGCTTTACGCTTGAAGCGATAACTTTTTCGGCACATTTAGCGTTTTTAATTAGCGATCGCTAACTTTGAATGAGTTAGCGTTTGAACTAGCGGCGCTATTTTTCCAGTTAGCGATGCCGAACACTGTTAATACTATAATAATAAATGCCTTATAGTATTTTGTGTGTGCGTTTTTTTTTTGTTATTATACATTTTTACTCGTTTTTTAAAGTTCTTAGAAGGTTTTTAGTGTTCTTTCTTCTCTATTATCATTTCTGGAAAAATTTTATAAACTTTGGATTTTCATAATTACTGCATTGATGCCAAAAAGCTTAAGTGCATAAAATCAAATATCGAGAAAAAAACATTTTTGGTAATTTTCCATACGTTTTAAAATAATTTGTATTTTTCTTCCGAACATAAAGGTATGAAAATAAATTTCTAAAAATCTGAAGAAATCACGAAATATAGTTTGAAACATGAAAAATCGTTCCGTATTATTAACTCATGGATCATTTGCTCTTATTCTCTTTTGGCTCTGTGGGTAATTTGGTAATTTAAAAAAAATCGCATACTGAAAGTTTTTGTGGACAAAAAAAAACCTTGAAGCTTCCTCGTAATATTCTCAATCATAAAATTTCTTCATGTTATCGATTAACACATGATTCCTTATAGGTGTAATCCTTATAGATTGTTTTACATTTTTTTAAGTGTTTCCAAAATTCTGAAACTCATACATATTCAACCTCATTAGATTAATTTCCGCTGGCTATCTTGGCGCAATTATAAATATCATAGAGTATGTTATAGAAAACGAGAGTTTTTCAACATTCTCAATGGAAAAATTACCTCCAAATTCCAACGGATAGTGAAAAATTTAATCGTAGACTTATCTTTTAAAATTCAATTATCAAAAACAAAATGCTTCTTTCCTTTAAAATTTGAGAGTTTCGATTGAAATATTGAAAAACGTGCACTTATCATGAAAGCTTCAACTGTTTCTTACTTAGCTAACGCCAAATAATATCATTTGGTCGTCTTCAATTTAACAGAAACCCAATATTTTCTATAGTCTTGCTTACACTGAAATATATTTTACAGTTTGTATCAAAATTCTCAAAAATCGGTAGGAAATCGGTATGTTTTGCCAAAAATCGGTATTCGGTATATACCGATTCTTGGATAAAAATTTGCTCAAAAATCGGTATGAATACCGAAAAATCGGTAGGTGTGGCATCTATGCATGCTCCCCAGAAAAATGAGCAGATACCTACCGATGGCTTAAGCCGTTGCGCGTTAGTTGTTTGGATTGGATCTTCTCCAACAACCGCAATCGGAGAGCCGCCTGTTTCGGGCGCTTTGGCTCCCCTTTGCTTTAGTCTACAGCACGTTGCGGACTTGTACGGTACCCATCGGTGGTCCATCGATGTTCGTGTGTCTGTCTAATGGCGGGTGACGACGAGTTGTGTCCGGCGCGTTAGTTTGTTATCTATCTATCAGGTACAGTCCTAAAGTGAGTGGAAGGATTAAATTCTGCGAGAGACGCGGCAACGGAAGTGTTTGGATAGTTCGTTTGGATTGTGGTAGCCGTATCTAAGCAGAAATGGCGGAGGTGTTGAAGTGATAAGGATCTCTTGAAACGGTCAACTATCTCGGGCCAAGAGTATTCAGCGGGGATGGTGAAGGAAGCAATTATCTGTGTATTTTTGTGTTCGAATGACCCGCTTCTTCCTGCCACCACAGAGACAGGTAGAAGAAAGGGTGAAGTCGATGGAGTGTTGTTTGTTGATGCTCTTGAGTGCGAAATTGTGGTATAGCCAAAGATAAGCGAATTTCTCCGCTCGATTTTGCTGGTTGGTGTTGTTAAAATTGATTGGCTCCCAGCCATCGAATTAGGAGCGTATTATTTGGTGGAAGTGCTGCTACTTTTTTTTCCTTCGATTTGGATCCCGAAATACAATCGATGGGTCGGTCGATTTGAGGCAGGTTACGATCACTAATTGTTACGACCTTGGTGGAAAGTTGAAACTTGGTTTATATTTTTTGCTGTTCGTGGAGTTCGAATTTCACGCTGAGTCAACGGCGAAATCGATCAAATTCGATACGCTTTCAGTGGAATACTACGTGAGCTCATTCCTGGATTGCTGAAGTGTTTTGTTGAATTGACACACAATATGTGTTACTTACTATTAAAAGTGGATGAATCTTAAAAATTTGAATGTTTTGTTGATGACTAGTGTCCCAGAAGTTCTGATGATCTATGGATGTGTGAAGTTTGGTTAAAACCTACTAGAATGTTTTTGTTTGTGTCAACGGAGTTTGGAAAAAGCTACCCACTGAAAATTTTGGATTAAAAATCATCACAACAACCGGATCTGGATCAATCGGATAGCTGACGCATCGCTGGAATTATTCAAATCATCCAAAGGTAGGAACGGATCAAAAATCCAGAATCAGTATTGAAAACCCGATCATCTTCAATTTTTGCTCTCAAAATCCGCGGAACATTTCCAGAACAGATGATCACCAAAAGTTCGTGTGGCCATCAACATCATATCAGTGTGTCGAAATTGACATCTCGAAAGCATTTTAGTCGAAGGTGTGGCCAGTTCAGGACCGGTTTTTGCTCTTCTCGCTACGCGATCTTCAGCTCGCTTCTGAATATTTTAAAACCGGAATATGATCTGGGTCCTGACCTTCGATCTTTGCGATCGATCAGAATTCATTTGCCAAAGTTATACGATTTTGATTTTGTTGACAGAACTCTAAAATGCTAACAATAATATTCTTCATGTTTGAAATAATGAGGTTTATGTTATCAACCGTTTGTGATGTTATATATTCTATTTTTGCCATTTTTCGGTCTCGGCTTTCAAGCAAACAACTTTCTTTGTGAAACAAGTAGGTATTTCACAAAGAAATTGTTTGCTTGAAATCTTAGGCCGAAAAACAGCCAAAAATAGTCTATAAAAATTTGAAAAAAATACGTGTAGAAGACAGAAATTAGAGATACAGAAAATTTAATATATTGGATTTAAATTTTTTTTAATAAAAAGACAAACAGAATTATGTTTAACCCTCATCCGTCCCAGAGATTTTTGCCCGTTACAGTCCCTGGAGTGTTAAAATGAGGCTCCTGACTAAAACCAATATATC
The DNA here is from genome assembly GCF_029784155.1 of Uranotaenia lowii. Taxonomy (NCBI): domain Eukaryota; kingdom Metazoa; phylum Arthropoda; class Insecta; order Diptera; family Culicidae; genus Uranotaenia; species Uranotaenia lowii. The sequence goes on from NC_073693.1 coordinate 20,948,463, forward strand.
TCTCTTGTTTCCCTACCGATTTCTACAAATATTTTGGAAACCTCGTAATATAACTCAAATGTTATATTTGTGTAAAGTATTGCGTCGGTAATGAAATTACACCACTAGAATCGGTATGAAATTTCCTTTCTGGTAAATATAAAATTGCGAAAATTTTGAATGAATCTACTTAAAATCCAGTGCAAAGTTGCGCAAGAAGCGCAAGAAAATCTGAGAAATTGCAAATTGACAAAAAGTTCGAAAAACAGCTACCCTATCAAATTTCGCCGAAAATTCTGTGTTTCGTATTTTGAATATTTCGTAAGTGTAAAAATTTGCTAAATTACGTCAACTTTTCAAAATTTTCAAAATTAATATACAGTGAGCGAAATAAGAATAGCTCCACTATGTGTTTTGCTTGTTAAAATATGAATGATTGAAAATTACGTAAATTTTCTTCCACAGTTTGTTCTGAATCGCTGAACAGATAAATCAAGCATAAGTTTACTTTTTTTGGACGTAGCAATTGACATTCAGAACCAAAAATGTGAAAAAAGGGCTGCAAAATAAGAATAGCACCACTTGAGTTTTTCAACAAAAACAAGATTATGTTTAAAATTTACTGTGTAAACGTGAATAATAATGCTTCTACGAATTATTTGAATAGATAACTGCATTTAAGGAGTTTTCCAGAATTCCAAAGGTTTTCAAAGGTATTAAAAGAGTGTTTTAAGAGATGCTCCTCTAGCGTTAAAGAATTTTATATTTAAGCTAAAAAACTTTATCAAACTACTTGATTTCTTCATTAACATTCAAAATGATGAAACATAGATTTGAGGCTGAGTTTGAACTCAAAAAACAGACTTCAAATTCAAAAATAATAATGTTTTTTAATAGTCAAACACTGTTTCTCTAGTTTTAAGTCATAGATGGCAGCACTTTCTTGCCATTTAACCAAATTCATGCCCATTTTCGAATATCCGGGTTAATTAGGGAGTGCTGGATGATTTAGGTCAAGAAATAAATACATGTACCGTGTGAACGCTTTGGAAATTCTAAGATCACTAAATCCAAAAAAAAAAAATAGAATTGCGTCAAGGTCACTAAAAGTGAATTTTTTGGACCGATTATCAGGGAAAAGTTATACTTTGCGATGGAGCTTGATGGACCAGACGGCTAGCAGTATTATTGGTATGATTTGCAATTGAATCGGAAGTTGAGATGAGCAGTAATTTTGGCGGTTGTACATTTTTGCGCTGGTGATTCTTTTGCAAACCTGGAAAAGCTTTCTGCAGCGTGAACTTCCACAAAACTGTGATGGAAAAATACCTCAAAATGATAAATATGGGCATAAATAAACCTGGAAAATCAATATTGAGACTAAATTTAGTTTTAACTGCAAGATAGTGCTGCCATCTACGACTTGAAACTGGAAAAAGTGAGGTTTACTGAACAAACTCAAAGTTTTTGATTTCCAACCTATTTTTTTCTGATTCAAAATTTATCCCGAATGTTTGTTTCATCATTTCACGTCATTTTAATGAAGAAAGTAAGTAGCTTGGTGAAGAATAACTGCTCAAATATCAAATTCCTTAACGCTTGAGGAGCATCTCTTAAAACCCCCTTTTTAAACCTTTGAAACCCTTTGGAATTCTGGAAAACTCTTTAAAATGCAGTTATCCAATAAAATAATTCGTAGAAGCATTATTATTCACGTTTACACAGTAAATTTTTAAAAATAATCTTTTTTTGTTGAAAAACTCAAGTGGTGCTATTCTTATTTCGCAGCCCTTTTTTAACATTTTTGGTCCTCAACGCCAATTACTACGTCCAAAAAAAGTAAACTTATGCTTGATTTATCCGTTAAGCAATTCAGAACAAACTGTGGAAGAAAATTGTCGTAATTTTCAATCATTCATATACCAACAAGCAAAACACATAGTGGTGCTATTCTTATTTCGCTCACTGTAGTGCAACTTAAACAATTTTGACGGTTCATTGATTTAAAAGTTCGGTCAAACTTCCAATAGTGTCATATTGACACTCAAGAGCAGATTAGGGTTAAGACTATTTGAATGAAAACACTTTTGAACATTCGCCAATTTTGCGATTAATCAATCTAAACTAACAAGGGTCCTAAATTTTAGACTGTTTTGCCATTTCACAGTCACTTATTTTTTTCTTTTCTTCGGTCATATGATATAGATGAAAAAAAAAAAAAACAAGGGACCCACACAAGCTCTGGACTCTGAAGATTCTCTCATAGCGATAAATTGGGATTTGGATTTGGCACTAACAAGCTTAGATCGAAAGGCATGAAATTTGGCGGCGAAGGTTTCACGTTTTTGCAAACGTACATACTTGTTTAGAAGCTGTTTTCTTTCAAAGAAATGATCCAAAACATATGAAGCAGCATCACAATTTTTAATTGATCAATTCGCATAGAAATGCAGGATGTAAAATTGAATTTAATTCGGAACTGCAATATTTTTTTTTTACTTTTCTACAAATATGTTTATTTCTACAATCTGGTAATACTTTTAAGTAAAAAGTTCTAACAACGGATATTTAAAACAATATTTGGGAAAAGTTCGGTCCAGCTCGGTTTTCTTACCCTTTGTTTGATAAAAATCCGGATTAATTCACATTATTTGCAAAATATGTAATAAAAAACTCAAGTTGATTTTTTAAGATGTTTGAAGAGAATTTTGCGTCTAAAAACAAAATTTTTCAAACAAATTTTCTAACTAACCAACGTTTTAAGGTAGTCTGTTATGTATTTCAAAACCTGCTCATGTCATCACATTTGCCCAGATAATACCGAGCATTTTCACACGATATTCATTGTTTGTTTTTTATTGGAGTCTAATGAAGCATTCTTAACTTTTTCAAAATAACCAAAATAATATATTTAGTAAAAGCTGTATTTGCCTTTCCAAAACTGCCCCAAAATAAAGGGTATACTGCCGTTGGAAGCATAATTGTCACATGTTACAAAAAGGCAAAACGAGAAAAATGCAATTAAAGTTTCACTAAAACATTTTGCTGTTATCGCACAGTTTCGCAACTTTTGTTGACTTCAATGCCGTAGATCTCTAAAGTATACTCCTATCATATGAGCCTCGATCAAATTTTTCGAAAATGAACTATTTTTTCAATGAAAACCGTTGTGTGACATTTATGCCGCGAAATTCTATGAACAGTCGAAAAGTGGACGCATATTTGTCACACCACGAACATTTTCTCAGTATAGTTGTTTGGTTTGGAATTTCGTGCGTAGCTCTTGTGTTTTATTCGGTCCTGGAAAAAGTTCCGGATGAAGTAACTCTGGCGGCATACTTCGTAAACATAAAAAAAAACATACATCTCGGATTTTGCGAGGTGCGTCAAAATTAAAACTCAAAGTAAAACCAAAGAAGAAATGGTCTGCTAAAACCACCGACAATCACTTATGGCCATCCTGGACAATTTTGGATTACAGTTCCACGGCGCCGGAAGAGTAATATTTGACTAATGTTGTGAAGTGGGTTTCCTTTGCATGCACTCTTCCAAGCGCCAGCAGCGAACCCGAAGCATTTGCAGAGTTTTTCTTTCTATTTCCATGATCCCCTCGCGACTATCAAGGACACGTATGCCAAGTTTGGCGATAATCTATTTAGACGTTCCGAAGTTATAGGTACATTCATTTATTGAGTGTGACAAATATGCGTCCATTTGTCTCAGTGTGACAAATTGATTTTGAATTTTTCTCGACATTTCTAGAATAAACTTTATGTTTCGACAAAGAATTTCAATAATACGTATCAAATTATCACGATTGGCATCAAAAAGTAAAAAACGTCAAAATGTCATATGTGACAATTATGCGTCCAACGGCAGTATAATGAATGTTTAAAAAGTTGCAATAGTATTGCTAAAGCTTCAATAAAACACATACTTTCCTGTTTTTATTAGAGCTTTGGTACCAGTTTTAAGAATGCGCTCAATGCGCTTTTCAAACTAGCGTTCAAGCCAAGTTGAAAAACTGTTTTATTGGAACAGTGAATGTAGGCATGATAAAACTAAGTGCAAGGCCGGATTAAGGGGGGGGGGCAATAGGGGAAATTGCCCCGGGCCCCCGGATTGGGGGGGGGGGGCGAGGGAAAAAAGTTATAACATTACTTTAATTTCTACAAATCTATGAACAAAATCAAAACCAGAATATTGAAATTAAAATTTGAAATATAACAAGTAAAGGGCCCCCAAAAAATAAAATTTAGAGTAGTTTTTCTCTTACATAAGTTAAGGGGGCCTCCTAGTGTAAGCAGTGAAAGAGTTTTATCGTATTTATTGGGCTGAGAATTTCCAAATCTTGGTATTGAATTTCAAAATTTTCAACCCAAAATCTGGACAAGAATTATATAAACCGGATTCGAAAAAAACAAAGAAGAATATGAGGAAAAACATCTCAAATTTTAATTTTTTTATCGAAACATGTCAGTTAGGATAATCTGTACAAAACAGGCAGATATATAAAGAAAAAACATCTCCTCTTTTTCATAACATACGAACGTCTTGCATATTAATAATGTTTATTATTACGTTAACTTTCCAAATAATAGTTACTGCACTGAAATAGCAGCTAATTTCACCAAAACTAGCTCACAGTGCTAAGAGAGAACAGAGAAGCTTTATGATAAACATTTCAAAATTTTACCCGGGCAGTATCCGGGTAGATACCGAGTATTATTATGAGTTTTTATCATTATTATTGAAATATCCGTTGGTTTATAAATTGTAAACCCATTTCCCACTCTATTTTTGAAAATAATATCTATAAAAAAAACTGAAGTTGCTTAAATTGGACCAATCGACAGTACTGAGTTTCTTTTTTGAATTTCCATCCCAATATTTGTCTTAGACTTGAAATTTGTTTCGAATCATTTTCAACTAATTTAACCAATATTTCTAGCGTGAGCTTTCATTACGTCGTATGAAACAAAATGTAAACAAACAGTTTTATTACCAAAAAATATGAAAACTAACACAAACTAGTAGCAACTTTTTTCCATTTAGAATATTTTGTCTGGACAACATGATCTATATAATGAGACACAAATTTAAAATTTGTTTTGACAACTTTTGCGGCAGTTTTCTGTGAATTCTTAAGATGTTTCATAACACGTAATGAAAGCTCACGCGAGATTTTATCACTTAAGTAAACATCCTGAATTTAACATATTATTTTCCGAATGATCATTCTCAAATTATCATAAAACGATCTCATAGTCATCTCAAGTCTTGTGTTGTTTCTTAAGTTGCTTAAGTTCAGTTTCATGATTTTTTTGAATTTTGAGAACTTTGAGGATCTTTGTTTTAGGTAATAAACTGATTTGGATTCCTTATTTGATTTTTTTAATGATTTGTGTTTTAATCTTTGTTCTGAATTTTTGTTTCAACCGATCATTTTTTCACTTATACTTCTTTGGCTTTGGGGGCATCGAATGAAACTTTTGTCGCGAATAATAATTTGATTACAATTTTTTTATCTGATAAAAACCATATTTAAAAACATCTCAAGAAAACGTTTTTTTTTTTTTTTGTATTTCAAAAATATAAAATTTAATTACACATTTCGTACAATTTCTGCTTTGGCTCTGATTGGAACTTTGAATCTCTCATTTTTTATTCAATTTTTATTTTGTTTCTCAAAACTTGATATGAAATTATGATTTAGATTTGAGACACTTAATTGAGTTTCTGAAGATAACATAACGTCTATAAAATTTCATAAATTTCAGATATTCTTACCAAAAACGACATCACTTTTCGCCGCAATCACATCAATCGAAAATAACCTTTAATTTAACCACGGTGTTGAAGGAGTTTCGGCACCTTTTTGAGCGGATCAATTAACACCGTATTTGTGGGTGAATGATAAAGCTAAAACTACAAACATCGTTTATTAAAGATTGTACGTTATCGTACTTAGATAATTCAACTTACAATTTATGGTGTCCAAATTAACACGTCCTAACCTTCAAAAACCTTGGCAAATTCTTATCTCGGAATAAATCTGAACAAAGGTGCTGCAGCTTAATATTTAGTAAATCATCGAATTATATTATGAACTACTTACTATCCTCAAATAAAGAATTCACTTTAATTCCGATAAAAGCTACTAGCATGGAAAATAAATTCGGCACGGATTCTACAGGATGACTTCGCAAATTTGCTCTCGGTGACCGTTCTTGCGCTTTTTCCTTCTTCCAGACAAAATGTCAAGCGTGAGCATTGGCGTAGATCTTTTCAGTTAGTAGGTGGGTTTGGAAGATCGGTCGTAGCTACCGCAACACACGGTAAAGAAAAGTTCAGATACTGATATTTCGATAGCAACTTACTATCTTCTTCTGTGAGCGTTTTCGATTGATAAATGTGTATCTTTTCCCTCCCTGAAATTATCCGAGTTTAAAGGAAATCTTTCGATTGCTTTGATGCAGTAGAATTATTCAACCAAGTAGGCTCACAACACATATTAGAGTGAAAATGGCCTCCAAGCCGCCCGAGCCAAATACTTTGTAATGCTGAAAAAGTGTATCGCGGGGTTACGGAAAAACAGAACTAGGGTAATCCAGAAGAGGGAAACGATACACATTTATCAATCGAAAACGCTAACTAAATAAGATAGTAAGATGCTATCGAAATACCGGTATCTAAGTGCAAGTTCACTGGTGTTGGTAAAAAGTGGTAGAAAAATTGGTTTACTATGTGAAATTGTATTCTAGATCTTTGGGCGTTTTATTTTTTTACAGCGCTGTTTCTATTTCAGCCGTATGTGATAGAAATATTGCTAATTTTGCATAACAGCATGCGAATATATAACACGTGTTGTAAACAACTTGAAGGCCCCATATCTGGAAAATGTTTTTGAATGGTAAAGTTTTCCAAATTTGCTGGAAGTGTCAAAATTTCTACCACTTTTTCTCAACACGAATGAGCTTGTTTTTAGATACTGGTATTTCGATAGCAGCTTACTATCTTCTTCAGTGAGCGTTTTCGATTGATAAATGTGTATTGTTCCCTCTTTTGGGCTAAACTTTTCTTACACCGTGGTCGAATTAAAGGGAATCTTTTGATCACCTTCTTTCCTGATGATGATAAAAATAGAATTAATCCAAATATTTAGAAAAGACCACCTCCTAAAGTCTGTGTCCGAATTCTCAAGCAAATGTTTCGGGAGTGCCACCGCGTGCTTGTCAATGCAGTCATTCAATGCCATTCAACTTTTATCGGTGGTCGAAAAAACGGGTATTTGACGGTCGATTGTTCATGGCATTTTTTCCAGCGAGTTAACTGTCAACAAAACTGCACAGACGGACAAATTTGTGGGAGAAAAAAGCCAAATAAAACAAAAATAAATCTACCACGCCGCCAGGAAGAAGGTCAAACTTGGAATCGATTTCCATCTTTTGCGGGTGTCTTGCTGTCCGTTAAATGTGGAATAATTGCGACGATCTGGCGGTGTGGCGTGGTGGTTTTTTATTTTATTTTATTTTTATTAAAGCTTGTTTTTCTAGTCAAGTTCAGCTGGAATCATCGCAGGCAATTTCTATGCTAAGCGGATTAACGGTCACGGTTAAGGTGCGAAGTCTGCGAAGTCTGCGAAGAGAACATTATGGCTAGCAGCCTTCAGTGAGAACAGCCAGACACTTGCTACCAGCGTCTTGAGGCTCGGATACTGCGCCTTTGCCAAATTCGTGATCAGGTTGGTTGGTTGGATTAGAAATTCGAGAATGTCAAATGAATTTTTATGAGAATATTCCATTTTCAAGATCTCCTCTGACAATTGAGTTAAATTCGAGACAAGTTGACCGTGAATTTTGTCAATTTTGAACAATTTTAAAAATAATTCTAAAGTATCATAAAATTGTTTTGACAACTTTACAATTGCTTTTAAATTCATTTTGCATTTTCTTTTCAATTGTTTCTTTTTTTATTTATATAAATTTTCTTCATATATCTTAGTCTTGGCGAAAAACACTTTCAGCTGAATTTTTTAATTAATTTACGTCAATTTCAAGTAACCTTTTCTCATTTTTATTCAAATTCAAATCACATCACAAAACACAGGTTCTACCTTTTGACTTATCAGGATGCAATATTTTAATTGGCAGCGAAAAAATATTCAGAGCTTGAAATTTTACACTGTATGATATAATAAGAAAGTTTATAAACGTTTCATTTATTTTTATTATTTTGAATCATCAGTTAATTTATGAAGAGTTTATGCAATGATTACAAGTATCAACTTCAAAACAAAATTTCAGTGTTTTCAGAGCTTTATTTTTTTTCAATATTGACAACATAAACTCTGACAATTTTGACAAATTTGACAATTTTGACAAATTTGACAATTTTGACAATTTTGACAATTTTGACAATTTTGACAATTTTAACAATTTTAACAATTTTAACAATTTTACCAATTTTGACAATTTTGACAATTTTGACAGTTTTGACAATTTTGACAATTTTGACAATTTTGAAAATTTTGACAATTTTGACAATTTTGACAATTCTGAAAATTTTGACAATTTTGACAATTTTGACAATTTTGACAATTTTGACAATTTTGACAATTTTGACAATTTTGACAATTTTGACAATTTTGACAATTTTGACAATTTTGACAATTTTGACAATTTTGACAATTTTGACAATTTTGACAATTTTGACAATTTTGACAATTTTGACAATTTTGACAATTTTGACAATTTTGACAATTTTGACAATTTTGACAATTTTGACAATTTTGACAATTTTGACAATTTTGACAATTTTGACAATTTTGACAATTTTGACAATTTTGACAATTTTGACAATTTTGACAATTTTGACAATTTTGACAATTTTGACAATTTTGACAATTTTGACAATTTTGACAATTTTGACAATTTTGACAATTTTGACAATTTTGACAATTTTGACAATTTTGACCATTTTGACAATTTTGACAATTTTGACAATTTTGACAATTTTGACAATTTTGACAATTTTGACAATTTTGACAATTTTGACAATTTTGACAATTTTGACAATTTGGACAATTTGGACAATTTTGACAATTTTGACAATTTTGACAATTTTGACAATTTTGACAATTTTGACAATTTTGACAATTTTGACAATTTTGACAATTTTGACAATTTTGACAATTTTGACAATTTTGACAATTTTGACAATTTTGACAATTTTGACAATTGTGACAATTTTGACAATTTTGACAATTTTGACAAATTTGACAATTTTGACAATTTTGACAATTTTTACAATTTTGAAAATTTTGACAATTTTGACAATTTTGACAATTTTGACAATTCTGACAATTTTGACAATTTTGACAATTTTGACAATTTTGTCAATTTTGACCATTTTGACAATTTTGACAATTTCGACAATTTTGACAATTTTGACAATTTTGACAATTCCGATAATTTTGACAATTTTGACAATTTTGACAATTTTGACAATTTTGACAATTTTGACAATTTTGACAATTTTGACAATTTTGACAATTTTGACAATTTTTACAATTTTTACAATTTTTACAATTTTTACAATTTTTACAATTTTTACAATTTTGACAATTTTGACAATTTTGACAATTTTGACAATTTTGACAATTTTGACAATTTTGACAATTTTGACAATTTGACAATTTTGACAATATTGACAATTTTGACAATTTTTTACAATTTTGACAATTTTGACCATTTTGATAATTTTGATAATTTTGATAATTTTGATAATTTTGACAATTTTGACAATTTTGACAATTTTGACAATTTGAAAATTTTGAAAATTTCGACAATTTTGACAGTTTTGACAATTTTGACAATTTTGACAATTTTGACAATTTTGACAATTTTGACAATTTTGACAATTTTGACAATTTTGACAATTTTGACAATTTTGACAATTTTGACAATTTTGACAATTTTGACAATTTTGACAATTTTGACAATTTTGACAATTTTGACAATTTTGACAATTCTGACAATTTTGACAATTTTGACAATTTTGACAATTGTCAAAATTGTCAAATTTGACCATTTTGACAATTTTGACAATTTCGACAATTTTGACAATTTTGACAATTTTGACAATTTTGACAATTCCGATAATTTTTACAATTTTGACAATTTTGACAATTTTGACAATTTTGACAATTTTGACAATTTTGACAATTTTTACAATTTTTACAATTTTTACAATTTTTACAATTTTTACAATTTTTACAATTTTTACAATTTTTACAATTTTTACAATTTTGACAATTTTGACAATTTTGACAATTTTGACAATTTTGACAATTTTGACAATTTTGACAATTTTGACAATTTGACAATTTTGACAATTTTGACAATTTTGACAATTTTTTACAATTTTGACAATTTTGACCATTTTGATAATTTTGATAATTTTGATAATTTTGACAATTTTGACAATTTTGACAATTTGAAAATTTTGAAAATTTCGACAATTTTGACAGTTTTGACAATTTTGACAATTTTGACAATTTTGACAATTTTGACAATTTTGACAATTTTGACAATTTTGACAATTTTGACAATTTTGACAATTTTGACAATTTTGACAATTTTGACAATTTTGACAATTTTGACAATTTTGACAATTTTGACAATTTTGACAATTTTGACAATTTTGACAATTTTGACAATTTTGACAATTTTGACAATTTTGACAATTTTGACAATTTTGACAATTTTGACAATTTTGACAATTTTGACAATTTTGACAATTTTGACAATTTTGACAATTTTGACAATTTTGACAATTTTGACAATTTTGACAATTTTGACAATTTTGACAATTTTGACAATTTTGACAATTTTGACAATTTTGACAATTTTGACAATTTTGACAATTTTGACAATTTTGGCAATTTTGACAATTTGGACAACTTTGACAATTTTGACAATTGTGACAATTTTGACAATTTTGACAATTTTGAACATGTTGTAAATTTTGACAATTTTGACAACTTTGACAATTTCGACAATTCCGTCAATTTTGACAATTTTGACAATTTTGACAATTTTGACAATTTTGACAATTTTGACAATTTTGATAATTTTGATAATTTTGACAATAAATCTTATAGATATTGAAAAAAAAATTTTTTTTTAAGTTTGAAAATGTTTCTTTGTATTTAATTTAATTTTTATAGGGTTTCAAATTGTTGAACTTTTTATTATTTTTTCAATTATGCAATATTTTTAAAATCATCAACTTAGTTACCTTATGTCGTCAATTTTCTTTTTTTTAATTAAATTTTTTTGTTTTCTGAATTGTCTTAAATTTCTAAATTTAAAAAAAAATATTGAATTCGATTCTTTTTAACATCAAGATATTTAAGAATATGTATATGCTTATATTCTTAGTTTGCTAAGCTAAAAAACATTGTAATTTTCAAAATTTAAATAAATTGAAAATTTTCTTATTTTTCATGTTGGAGGCATTTTCGGTTTTTTTTCAATTTTTTTAACTTTCTTCATTTTGCAAGTTTTATTAATTTTTTTGGTTTGTCAAATTGTCTAATATTATAGTTTTTTTTAATGATTTTCTAAACTTGTTAAATTTTACAAATTTTAAATTTTTTTAAATGCTTTTCTTAAATTTTCTAAGTTTAGAATTTGGATGATATGGCAAATTTTCAACTAGAAATTAAAAACTCAAAATTTTGAAATCTTGTATATTTACCTAATGCATTGTTTTCTTTTTTCTTTAAAGTTTTAAATTTTCTTAAATTTTAAAAATTTGGAACTTATTTTAATATTTCTAATTTTTTGATTTGATTTTTTTATTCAACAAATTTTCCAAATTTTATATGAATTTAATAAGGCTGGAACAAATATCAATTTCTTCTTTTGTCACTCCCCCCCCTTCGAAATTTCCCAAATCCCGAAGGGGGGAATAAATAAAGTTTGAATTATTTTAGGTAAATTTAAAATTAAAAATTCAAATACCCGAAAGATAACAAGACCAAGAACCAAATTTTGGAAAATGGAAGTTAATTCACATTTTGTATTCTTGATTTGATTGAATTTTTCGATAAAAAATACATGATTTATAAGTTTTATGCAATAATATAGTATGCAATTTGGTTACATACAAGCTTTTGTGCAATTTATTCCAATTTATTTGTTTTTCGCATTATTTTTTATTGTCCCCCTCCCTCGCGATGTTCCAACTCCGAGTGACAAAAGAAGGATTTGAAATTTGTTCCGGCCTAATTTTCTTATTTTTCTGAGCTTTCTCCAATTTTCAAAATTTCTTAGTTCTTTGAATTTTAATTCATTTAATTGATTTGATTTTTCTATTTTTTTTCAAATTATTTTTTTTTAAACTAAAACAATCCGGAAATTTTTAAATTGTCCAAAATGTTTGGGTTTGAATCTGTAGGATTTAGCCGTAGATCGGAATGGATAAACCAACTACTAGGTTTAACGGTTAAATAACAACTGTGTTTTTATTACCAGAAAATTCGTTCTTAAATACTAACTTATTCTAAGTCATGGCATGCTGAGGTTGTCTGCCGTTATTCGGAACTGCATGTTCAACAGAATCTAATTTTTCAATTATTTTTTTCAATTTTCTTGTTTATCAAACGATCAAAGTTCTTGATTTTTCATTGTCTTCTAAATGTTCGAAATTATTCAAAATTTATTTAAAAATTCAAGAATCCCTGACTATATTTGACATTTTTAGGAATTAATTTAGCCTGTGCTCTTATATCGATTAAATTTTTGACTTACTGGATTAATTTTGCATTTTTGGTATTGTTATTATTTCTAGCAAAATTTGAAGCACTCGCAATGGCCTTTATCACGAGCAGGATCAAAGTGAAAGAGATGAATTTCTGAGATCCTCAGTAAGGTCGAAAATTTTTTGATATATTGGTTTAGTTCAAAGGAATTCCGATGATCTCCGAAGACGGTCATTGACCTTTCGAGCTTCGGTTCGTGTCATAGATACGCTCTCGGCACAGATTGGTAATATCCCTTTCATTCTCACGTAAATCAATCTTCCCTTTCATCCCGATTTGCCCTTGAATCTCTACATTTAAAATCTGTGAGTTCGACTTCATTTGAGTTTGCGAAGTTGTATTCAAGGTTGTTTGGCTCAAAACGAATAGTTTGAATTCATTCTTTTTATTGAAAAGGCTTATTCGGTCTAGTTACATTTTGTTGGTAATCTATCTAATTATAAATAAATAATCAACAAATATTAAATAAACAAATAACAAATAACAAATAAGGAAATGTATACAAATATATCCATGCAATTAGGCCGGAACAAATTTCAAATCCTTCTTTTGTCACTCGGAGTTGGAACATCGCGAGGGGGGGGTGGGGGGGGGGGGGCAATAAAAAATAATGCGAAAAACAAATAAATTAGAATGAATTGCACGAAAGCTTGTATGCAACAAAGTTGCATAGAATATCATTGCACAAAACCTAAAAAAACAAGTAATTTTTTATCGAAAAATTCAACAAAATCAAGAATACAAAAGGTGGAATAACTTCCATCTTCAAAAAATTGTTTTTTCGTCTTGTAATCTTATGGATTTTTGAATTTATTTTTCGAAATTTACCTTAAATACTTCAAACTTTATTTATTTCCCCCTTCGTGTTTTTGGTAATTTCGAAGGGGGGGTGACAAAAGAAGAAATTAATATTTGTTCCAGCCTTATTTACGATCTACGTTTTTGGCCACATCATGAATTGAGACAGTTTTACTACTGGCGTAGGCACGCAAAACTTTCCGGTCCAAATTTTTGTCCACCGGTTTTCGCCCAATTTTTTTTTCTATGAAGCTGCTTTCCTCTCCATTCTTCCGAATCGAATTTAAGATCATTTCAATGCATACTTCTTTCGTTTTCTCCAACTGATTCAACGAAAAGCGGGGGATAGAACACCATTTGTGCACGATATTTCTGCGATTTTCCCAGAAAATGCAAATCATTTTCAGGAAAATGATGAAAACTGCAGCTCACGATACACAGAGTCTTAGGTTAAACTGTAGACAACAACACCCAGCGGAGAGCAGCTGTCAAAATTGTCAAAACTGTCAAAATGACACAAACGTGACACAATATATAACAAAAAATTACAAAAAATGCGCCAAAATGACTGAACAGTGACAAAAAAGGACACCATTAACTACACAAAGCTTTGGTATCAGTTATCAGGAGAAATAAAAATTACTGAAATGATAAAAATGTCCAATTCTTTTTTCAAATTTCAATTTTGTATTATAATCTTAGGGAACTTAAAATGTGTACTTCCAATCACCGCTCTTTTTCCAACCATTAGTCCATGTACAGTTCAGCGAGTCTGGAACGTGAGTTGCCAACCAAACGGCCGCATTTGTTTTGGAATTCCCGGATGATCGTTCGGATGTGCCATTCTGGGGGTTCCTCAATCGGTCATTGGCAATAACAAAAGTACTATGACAATGAACCAATCCACACGTGAATGATTTTTGAACTTCATGAGTTCTTTTTTTGTTTTCCTGTCTGTCTTGCATTCGTGTAATTTTCAAGTGTTCTTTTCCTTGTTTGATAAAAACATATCACTAATGGATAGTCGATTTAATTCGTACAGACCGGCTATTAAATTGTTGCAACTTTTATCACTTATAATTTCAATTGATTGTCACCGGACGTATCAGTCACGTTATGGTCACTTAAAATTTGCTCGTTAATTTTGCGATGTGTGAACACTTAAGATGAGATGATGACCACCATCATCATCCTTTGAACTTTAAGAGAAAAAAGTTATTCAGACAAGTTAGTAAGACGGTTGAAGTTAATCAACGAAACATCTCCCGGCAGCGAGTGGAGTTTGGAATCTCGTCCGTCTGACATCGAAAAGAGTGGCGTCCGACGACAGTTTCAAAACGGAAGCTACGGAATAATTTTATTAAAAGTTGACACGCGTTCAGTCTTGATCTTGTCTTTTTTTCCTGTTTGTCCCCGATCCTCGCAAAGGTTTCGCTTTCGTACAGCAAGTTGGCTGTCATCCCAAAGTGCCCTCAACCTATCACGTTGGTCAAAACTTGGAAAGCCGGAGTTGAGCCCTTTAGGTCTTTGATATGCGCGGAGAAATGATTTAAAAAAAACATGTTTGCCACATTCCCGTCCCTCGTCTTTGGAGCCGTGCACTTGTTGGGCTTCTTGGAAGCAAATAAGGCTAAAAAACAGAACTGAGAGCTAGCCAGCTTTCTAACATCAACTGTTAACCCTTGCCTTAATCGACTGGCTAGTAGTACACCTGTTTCACTTTCTGCTGCTGTTACTGTTGCCCTATTTCAGCTGCGGGCTCTCTCTCCTCGGAAGCCCTCGGAACGGACATGACCGGATTTAGTTACCATACCTGTATCGCATGAATGTATGTAAACATCGGTGCCAACTGGATATAGATCCCTCACGCAGTCCGGTTTGCTGAACTAACGATACTGTTTTCTTTTTTCAGACAGATGTTGTCTGATATTGAAACTCTAAAATTGGTTTATTCAGAAATAATGATCCGGATTAAAATAAAAAATAGGTTAGAAAAATTGGTCAATCAACTCATGTAGTAGCTTAGTAAAGTTCCCGAAAATTAGCTCACAAACAAATCTTGCGATTCTTTAAAGCAACTAACTGGCACAATTTTCCGGCTATAATTTAAGATATCAGGATGGAAAATTTACGGATTCAAAATAATCTGGAGCACTATCACATCAACAATATTAGACATGAATAATAACAACATCATAACTGAAATGAACTTTTGTAAACAAAATTGACCTTTACTTGACCCCAAATATTATTCTATAATATTTCTGGTCAAGATAAGGTAATTTTATTTTTACAAAAGTTCATTCATCTTACATTTCTATTTAAACTAAATACTAAAAAATAATAATATTAGAACATCCTTATTAAATTTTATGAATTATTTAAGGACTTCACCTTGTAGTGTGAAATATCATTATCGATGTTGATGGGAGTTTTATAATAAAGATTTCATTGAATTTTTCGATAAAAAATTATTTGATCTATAGGTTTTGTGCAATGATATAGTAGGCGAGAGTGGGGTAACGTGGGCCATGGGGAAACGTGAGCCACTCTAAATATCTCAGCTGTGTGTTGAGATAAAAATCTCAATCCAACTGTCATCGTCGTCGCTTTGCGTAAGCATGTTTTTCTATATGTTGTTGACTTATTTTCGTATCATATTCATTTTTTTTATTTAACAAGCCTAGAAAAATGTAGGTACTCACATAATTAAATAAGCACCTGCAAATTGCATCCGTGAGAGACCTAAAGCACATAACAAAAATATGCTCATACGTTTATAACCTTAGTTTTGTCATGTTCTTTCACGTGGAAAAGGAATTTTTGATGAAAAATCAATAAGTCACACAAACGCAACACATTTGCAAATCATAGCTTATGGAGAATCATGGGCCACATTTTGTGGGGTATCTAGGGCCACCTATATTTTGGTGTTTTATACACATTATGAACTTAAAATACATTTTTCCTATCTGCAAAGTTTTCTTATGCCAAATGAAGAGTTGTGAAAATATATTTTGTACATTTTTTCCAATGCGATAGAGACGAACAAAAATCCTATAAAAGGAATTTGCACGTTATCTTATCAATTTTGATTTTGTGGCCCACGTTTCCTCACAGTTTTTAAAAATCCCAAAAAAATACTTTTTTTAAAACAGTCAGAACTCGAGAAATTCATGTGTTTGAAAAATATTTAAAAAATAATCAACAATGCCTAATGATACCTCAAAAATGTAGAAAACCTTTCCATTTTTTTTTATCTTTTATGATAAAGAAGTTATGAAGCAAGGAAAAAAAGTGGCCCATGATACCCCACTCTCCCCTGTACAGTTTTGTTGCATACAAGTTTTCGTGTTTTTTTCCATTTATTGTTTTTTTGCATTATTTTTTATAATCCTCCACCCCCTCCCCCCCTCGCGATGTTCCAACTCCGAGTGACAAAAGACGGATTTGAAATTTGTTCCGGCCTTATTAGGTAGTAAACCGAAAGGACACCAGCTTGTAACTATTAGGCCTTAAAAGATGTGAAGTTACGATCTTCGATAAAGCTGTTCGTTCAGCCAAAAATTCCTATGAAAAAATGTATACATCGGCTTCAAAAAGGCTAGATAGCTCAGATCGAGAGAACAAAGAAAAGTCATGTTCGTATTAAGGAGCAAAATTTTAAATAAAGACTTTTCAGGCAGTATACGTCTTTGAAATCTTTGGCCATACGAAACAAGAATCCAAGGCTTCGAGAAGCTTTGTCGACAACATAGTTCGTATGAATCTTGAACTCCAGCCTTCGGTCGAGAATAACGCCCAGATCGTTGATATGGTCCACCCGGATGATGGTTTGGTCTTCGAGGATGTACTCTGCATGAAGAGGATGCCGCTTACGGGTGAACGATATTACTGAGCATTTACTGCGGTTCAAGGGCAAGCAATTGATATCGCACCAGTGGGCAAAAGCGGTGAATTGCTGTTGGAGGAAGTTGATGTCGTCTTGGCCGTTTATAGTGTGAAAAAGTTTCAGGTCATCGGCATAAGCGAGCTTTGTGCCACTGAGGAGCGAGAGTACATCATTAAAATAGATCACGAAAATGATCGGTCCCAAATGACTTCCTTGAGGCACTCCTGAAGAAGCAACGAACTGCCTAGAAAAGGATTCACCAGTACGAACGGATAACTTTCGTCCCATTAAGTAACTCCGGAACCAATCCAGTAGGGAACCACTGAAGCCTAATCGTTCGAGCTTTGCAATTGCAATTTCGTGGTTCACCTTATCGAACGCAGCAGAGAGATCTGTGTAAATGGCGTCTGTTTGACTTTTCTTGGCAAAGCTGTCCTGCACGAACGATGTAAAGCTCAGTAGGTTTGTAGTCGTGGATCTTTTAGGCATGAACCCGTGCTGATCGTTGGAGAAGTGATGCTTGCAAAATGAGAAAAAGGGATCCAAAACAACTAGTTCAAACAATTTGGCGATCGCGCATAGAGCGGAGATTCCACGATAGTTGCTCACGTCTCTCTTATCTCTTTTTTTGTGGACAGGAAACATGTGAGCTTCTTTCCACAATGAAGGAAAGATTCCGCCATCCAGCGATGATTGAAAGATATGCCTGATAGGTGTCAGCAAAGATGGCATAAAACGCTTCAAAAAGGTAGCTGGTATACCGTCCGGACCCGTAGAAGATGAATTTTTTAGCTTAGCTGTCGCTTTTAGGATGGCTGCATCGTCGACCAGAATACCATCCAAAGATGAACCTAGGGGTGATATATTCCCTACAGCTCTGGCCAGTTGCTCCAAGGAAATTCCCCCAGTTGTGAAAATACTAGAAAATTTCTCGGCAAAAAGCTCACAAATTTCTGGATCAGAATTCGCTGTGTCGCTGTCAAGGAACATGTAGGACGGAAGCCCTTGTTTTTTCCGTTGATTTTTTACGTGCTTCCAAAAAGATTTCGGACTGGTCTTGAAATTCCTTTGTAACCGATTTATATAATTCAAGTAGCTACGCTTACTGACTTTTTTATAAACAGAGTTTAGTTTGCGGTATTCTCCCTTAGTGTAAGGGGATTTGTGCTTGTTGTAGTTTCGGAGTGCACGTTTCTTGGCCGTCTTCAGTCGCCGCAGTTCTTTAGTGACCCAGGGAGCCCGTAGATCAGTAGCTACCCTACGTTTCGGAACATGGCAATCAATAACGTAGTTAAGAATGTTCGAAAAAGTCTCAGCAGCTGCATTTGGATCAGAAGGATCGAGCTCAACTTCTCATTCGATGGACTCAAGAACGAGAGATATAGTTTCGAAATCCACGTTTTTGAAATCTTGATAGAAGGATGCCGTTTTCTTTACTGGAGCATATCTCCTTGCAGCAGCGAAAGAGGCCACTAAGGCTGGGTGATGTGGAACAGCTTTGACAAGGGGAGCGGGAGCTAAGTCAATCGTCGAAATCCAGAAACCTTCGTTAACGAAACAGAGGTCGAGCATACGTCCGTTTTCATTCTCGATATTATTTATCTGACGTAAAGTCGCTGTACTCAGGGCGTCTAAGTATACGCTAGAAGATGCCGAGAACGAAGAGTGCACAGGATCTGGAAACAGAAAGCCACCTCGTGAGGAGCACCATTTTAGACCGGGCATGTTGAAGTCGCCAATGATAAGTATGTCATCCTCAGGAGAGCAAAAGGAGATGACTTTATACAGGCAACGCGAAAAGGACTCTGCTAAAACCAGATCGCCAGAACGATCAGGAGGCACGTACACTACGCATAGATAGAGTTTCCGATTACCGAAATCAATGCGGGTCCAAAGAATCTCCAGATCGTCCCAGGAAACGTCTTCGATAAGCACAGCCGGGAGTTTAGATCTAACAGCAAGTAACACTCCACCACCAGTAGATTTTTTGCTGTTGAGGGGGCTACGGTCGCTATAAAATTGAGTTAAAGATTGAGTTAAAATCATGGGTGAGTTTTTCAAAATGGCTCAGTCTAATGTACATAGTATGTATGTATAAATGTACTTTTAAGTTGTTTATCTTTCTATTTACTGGCTCACATACAAAAAATGGCGACCGTGAAAAATGGACGCCCTCCAATAGAGCGATCTCATTCAATAAAAAAAAAGTCAGAACAGTAGTGCTAAGTGTCACATCAGTGGAAAATCTGTAACAATTTTTTTTTATTTTTTTTATATAAACTTTTTTGTATTATAAATTTTAACAAGCCGCTTTTTTGGTTAGGTTTTTTCACCAGAGATTTTTTTTTCCTAAACTTATTTCTAAAGTATACAAAAATCTTGTGATTATAAGTTATTGTACTGATAATGGTTTTAATTGGCATTGATCTCAACTTAGCCGCTTAGAGACATACAAATCTTATGAGCTTCCATATTTTCAATCGTTTAAACGAGAAAGGTGAATGGAAAAATATCACGCGAGGCATGAAAATAAACAACAACTTGCCCTTTCGTTACTTTAAGATTTGTTTCAAGAGGAGTCTGATGAACAAATTCTAAATTTCACATATCACAAAAAAAAATAGAACAAAGCGACAAAGCGAAAGTTGAAACAGCCAATAACGCAAGTTTTAACACCAAATTCTAGCCAGATTCAAGACCGAATTGCCCTCGGCAGGAAAACAGGTATTAGTAGAAGGTGTCAACAATTTGTTCATAAAAAAAGACTGAATACTACTAATTTCACAAAATTTGATTTATTTGGTAGCTTTGAACGGGAAACACTTAGAAATTTATGTGAGATCCAGTTGGCGTTTCATGTCAAATAGCTTTGCTGCAAATCGCCAATTGAACTTACTGGAATTATATTTTGAATTCAATGTTTTTTTAACCAACTGAATTATCGACAAGAGTTTATCAATCAAAACTCAAGATGATAGAATATCTTAATTTCATCAAAATGCACATTTGTTCAAAATTTTAATGAGGCACATATATTTATGAATATTTTTTAAATTGAAAACTTTGTTATGTTGAAACTAAATTTCCAACAGATTATACATATGTAAAATATAACGAAAACATTGTAGTTTCCTTGAGTAACTAGATTCGCCTGCAAATTTTTCGATCGGTCAAAAATGTACATAAATCTTTTTCACACCTTGTTTTGTACGTTCTTGAATTATATGTTTACACATAAATATCAGCCGGGAACTTTGCAATGTGATTATGTAAGATTTAGGAATTTTCATTCGCAGTCAAGCTGCGTCCACACAAAGACTGCAAGATAAACGAATTTGATTTTTCAAGCAAATCAGGTCTCTCATAATGTTCATGAGACTTGAAAAACGTGAATTGAATGAATTACCAACGGTAAAAGCTTAAATCGAGTACAAATATGACAAACTTCAGCCACTTACCAAGTCAAT
This sequence comes from Uranotaenia lowii, assembly GCF_029784155.1. NCBI lineage: Eukaryota > Metazoa > Arthropoda > Insecta > Diptera > Culicidae > Uranotaenia > Uranotaenia lowii. Next base: position 20,969,428 of record NC_073693.1, read on the forward strand.
GAAATCATGCGTTTTCCTGACCAATTTTGTCCCCGTTATAATAGGTATTTCGGAAGGAATATTTTTATACTTTTGAAAACAAATAAGATTTCTTTTGGATATACCTACATTTATATAAGGGTCCCATTTTATTTTTGATATAATTTAATTTATAGCCGTTTATTTCATAGTTTGAATGTTCAGTGCGAAGGACCCATTGTTTTGCCAACCATCTTAGAATTTCGTATAGTTCCCTAAATTCAATTTCCACAATCTGAGTCAGAAGTCAGAACATCCTCGAGTCGAGAACGCAGAGCCAAAGCCGCTGCAGCGCTTGCTCAAACTGCATAAATGAGTATTAGGGAGATCCAAAATCTACCGAAATACCAGAATTTGATTTTTATAGTTTCTGTAAATTAGTTCTTCCCAAAACGATATCGTTTGCAATAACTTTAATTTTATCTGGAAATCTGGAAATGAAATAATTATTAAAACAGAGAATCAACGAAACAAATTACCTCAATATGTCGAAGTTCATTTTTTATCATTATTTTCTTTTTATTTCACATGACTGACTTGATTGCTTTGATTGTTAAATTTGTTTTTTCGTATGGTTTTCAAGAGACGTACTAATATGAAGGTGAGAAAAAAAGTACGAAATCGTAAGGCGAAATTCGAGATTGAAGAAATTTTTGTGTGAAAACTCTAGCGCAAGAAAAAAATCACAATACTTAACTTCAATATTTCCCAGAAGAACGGTTCACTCCGAACGTTACTCCTTCGCTTAGTTGAACGATCGACAGCAATCAAGAAGTTTTGAGATTTTATATCGAGTAACACCATCTAGATCCCGCTCCGGATGTCCATTAATTTCTTGAGAGTAAATCGAATTTAAAATGTGTTTCTTGTCACATTTCAAAACTCTCAGGCACAAAATAAACATTTAAATTTATGTTTAGAGATTCTTGAAAATTTCCCAGCTAAAAAATAACACAACCGTCATCGACGGCCACAGCCTACCAAGTTTTCGTTCAAACTCCAGCAGTTATAGTATTAAAACAAAAGTTGAGTGACAGGCCAAATGTTTCTCATTTTTACTATCATCAATAGTAAATCAGAATAATGTGGGGATTAGGAACATTCCAATTTCATGATAATATTTTGATCTTAAACCTTAAAATTATTCATAAAATTCTATGCCCAGTAACTTTTGTCAAACATAACAAACATATCTACACAACGCGAATCAGGAACGCAGAAAAGGAGAGTTTTCTTCTCGGAATGCTGTCTAGTGGGAGCCTTACACTGCTACTAGAAAAACAAGTTAAACCTTAAATGAGGAGAGGAATCCATGTAAGCATGTTCGTTCATTTATTGACTGACAACTAACTAACCAGCTCAAAAACTTGTTCAGTTACCTATGAGCGTGACTAGTAAAAGTGCAAAGCAACACGAAGAAAAACTTCATACATAAAAAGCGTTTTGTGTGTCACTTCACTTGCATCGATCCGTCTTCATACATCTAAGTGTGTGCTGCTCTAATATGCGTGCTAGGCCAGCGTAAGGTTTTCTCATAAATCTGCGCTGCTTTCGAATGCAAATCATGGTTTTCCTACACGTGCTGTCAACCTATATTCGATGAACGACTCACAGGTTACTAATGTTGGTTATGGGTATCATATTTTGAGACCTTTTTTCTAAAAACAATTTTTTGTCCAAGTTTTTGAATTTTTTAAAATGTGTTTAAAAATATGTTTCTATAGGTTCAATTTCTTGTGCCGTCCTTTTCAAGTATTTCCGGAACATTGACATCAGTCTGTAATTTAAATTCAATTTACAATCAACCTTGAGTAAAAACCCACAACAAACATACCAAATCAAAAAAATCGTCAACCAAAAACAGATTAACTAATGAGTTGAATCATTAGGATCGTCTTCATTAGCTTCAGTTTGTTTCTCTGTTTTTTTTTCGCGACCATTCCTAATTATTTTTCAGTCACCAAAAACTGCACCCGGAGAGAATGCTCGCTCAGGTATCATCCGAAAGGTGCTCGTAACGTGACAAAAATGTTCAACAAGTTTCGTACCGCAAAAGGTAAACACTTCTTTAATCACCCGGGCCATGTGAATAAACGCTGGGTAGGTTCATAGATAGGTTGAAGATTGTTCAAGCTTAGGGGGGGACTCTTATTGAGATTAGCACGTTCCCTCCTAAGTCAAACCGTCTGAATCTAAGCTAAGATGACCTTCGTACGTTGAGTTCACCTGGTCTTCCACCTAGCGACTTCGAGATTGTCAATCTAAAACTATGTCAGGTGTTAAGGGAAGCATTTTGAATACCTTTCGTTTGCCCCTATTGACGTAGAGCATTAGGGTGGCTCTACTGTAAGATATCCATTTTTTTCGGTACTCAACTAACGTTGAATGACCTTTGTAGAAAAATTGTTTTTCAGACATTTTTCCCCCTAAAATTATTCCATCTGTCACCCTAACCATCGTTTTGGGGTGCCGCATAGGTATGCAGCCAGTTATTTTGCGAGATTGTTTTGTCAACAAACTGCATGCAACAAGCACGCTAGAATATGATGCCTTCAAATTACTCATTACATGCACACCGGCACGTTCTAAAGCACACCCAGAACGATTCTGTTAGGAAGATATCTATTATGCAACACGGAAGGTTATCTACTCAGACTTAAGTACATACACATGCAATCCTGGGTCAAGACCCTTTCTCTTTTGCACAGAGAGCTGACGGAAAAAATGGGGTTTTGAAACACAGAAACGTGGTTGAATTCTAAGCTAGCCGAATTCGGGGATCGTTTTCAGTGTTACAATTTAAAAAAGAGCGTGCTTTAACACAAATTTTGGTTCGCGTTTCTATCAAAAGTTGAACAGGGGAAAAAATAAACATTTTGAAAGTCCGATTAAGTAATCAGAACACGTGAACAAAGAATAAACGTCCAAAGTTTAGGTCAAAGACGATGTTCTAAAAAAAAAGGAATTTTAATTTTGTATGAAATGTTTGAAACCATTTATTTTTTATTTTTGGCTTGTTTGAATGTTTGAAACCAATAAAAGTTGAAACATCTCTTAGAGACAAAAAATATATCATTTACGGTTTAACAGCATATCTCTACCGATCTTAATCTGAAAAAAAAATTATTATTTTTTATTTTATTTACATAGTATTCCGTCTCACGACATAACTTGACGAACATAATTCCTAAAATTCACTCGGTTCATAGCAACCGTTCTCCAATTTCTCGGGCACCCCACGTTCGCCAGATCACGCTCCACTTGGTCTAACCACCTCGCTCGTTGCGCCCCCGCTCGTCTTGTTCCTACCGGATTCGTAGCGAACACCTGTTTTGCAGGACAGTCGTCCGGCATTCTCGCAACATGTCCCGCCCAGCGTATCCGGCCAACTTTCACCACCTTCTGGATACTGGGTTCGCCGTAGAGGCGCGCGAGCTCGTGGTTCATCCTTCGCCTCCACACTCCGTTCTCCTGTACGCCGCCAAAGATGGTTCTTAACACTCGTCGCTCGAATACTCCGAGTGTACGCAGGTCCTCCTCGAGCAATATCCATGTCTCGTGCCCGTAGAGAACAACCGGTCTAATGAGCGTCATATACAGGTTACACTTCGTGCGAGGGCTAAGTCTTCTCGACCGCAGTTGCTTGTGGAGTCCATAGTAGGCACGACTTCCGCTGATTATTCGCCTCCGGATCTCACGGCTGGTGTCATTGTCTGCGGTCACCAGTGAGCCGAGGTAGACAAAGTCTTCGACTATCTCCAGCTCGTCGCCGTCGATCGTGACCTTGTTATTACTGGACAAGCGGGTTCGGTCGGTCTCGGATCCGCAGGCCAGCATGTACTTCGTCTTGGACGTATTAATCATCAACCCAATCCTTCCTGCTTCGCGTTTTAGTTTGCGGTAGATCTCCTCCACCGCCGCAGATGATCTGCCGACTATATCAATGTCATCGGCAAAGCAGATAAGTTGACTGGATCTGTTGAAAATCGTGCCCCGCATTTCGCCCACCGCTCGTCGAATAACACCTTCTAGCGCCACGTTGAACATCATGCAGGATAGACCATCACCTTGTCGAAGCCCCCTGCGCGATTCGAATGAACTCGACAATTCACCCGAAATCCGCACACAGCACTGCGTTCCATCCATCGTCGCCTTGATCAGTCTGATCAGCTTCCCGGAAAAGCCGTTCTCGTCCATGATTTTCCATAGCTCGTTACGGTCGATCGTGTCGTATGCGGCTTTGAAGTCGATGAATAGATGATGCGTAGGGACTTGGTGTTCACGGCATTTTTGGAGGATTTGCCGCAATGTGAATATCTGGTCCGTCGTAGACCGTCCCTCCATGAAGCGACTTCCCACGAATCTGTTTGCTTGTGGCGTTAGGCGGCGGAGTAGGATTCGGGACAACACTTTGTAGGCGGCATTGAGGACAGTGATCGCTCGGAAGTTCTCACAGTCCAATTTTTCAGCTGGCGAATGGCTTCCTTAACTTCACTCATCGTTGGGAGTAGCTCCTCTACGTCGTACCTTCCCCCACCGTCTTGATCTCCTGCATGTGCGCCGTTCAGGTGTTCGTCGAAGTGCTGCTTCCACCTTTTGATCACCTCACGATTGTCCGTCAGGATACCCCCGTCCCCAGTGAACATTTTGGTCTGTATATTTCAGTTGTTTCTGAGATATACACACTTTTGTACAATCTGAATAAGTTGTATAGAATATTCTATATGAGCCTGTACGTACCAAAGTGGAGGCAATATACGGACCAAATTTTGCTCACCTTGAAAATATAAAACTTTGTATTGTGTTTTCAACAATTTGATAGCAACTTTGCTTTGCATAAAATCTTAGGATTGTACAACTTACAACTTTCTATTGCCTGCCCTACAATTTGATTACAATTTCTTTTGCAGGTAGCCTGAGGTTTGTACAACTTTCTTCGCCATTTAATACAATTTATTGTTACTGTATCCCAAAGCAATTATATTGTTCCTTTATTACGATTTTACTATGAATCGCCGTGAACATTAATACAATAGAATTTAATGTTTCCTGCGAAAAAAAATTGAACCATATACAACTTTATGTGTCTCTTTATCCTCAGTCTCGAACTCACAACGTTCCGATCCCTGTCCTTCGATACTTCCTCTGCGCCATTTCATGTTGATACTAACAAGCAAATTTGTTCATGTACAGTTGAGAGTTCCGTTTAAAAATCAGTTGATCGTATAAAATACCACTGACTGCATCATATCGGACTCCAAAACTATTTATAGACGCCGTTTTTTGAAATACAACTTTAACCTATCTCATAGACAATTCGATTACAATCAATAATTGTATTCAGCGCTGTGCGATCTTAGCTAGCTATTTACTGTACTGTTAAACAATTCGACAATCTGCAGATTGTTCAAATTCCATTATACGATGTTCTTACAATTACTGTACGACCTTTCATGGAAATAATATGTCATCATAGATCGCAAGCATGAAATATTGCTTAATTGTACAGTGGGACTAAACAACTTTAGTGATCTTTCTATACGGTTAACAAAATATTATCGTATATATTGAACTATACAAACCATAAATTATAAAATATAACTTGGTTAAGCTACAACATTATGTTTATACAATTCCAATCAAAACTGGATGCTTATACAATCTACAATGAACAATGCTTTACGATTTCTGGTTATCTGAAATCATTTATCACCGAACCGGATTTTTTTAAGCGTCGCCTGTGTTTTTGCAAACGCCGACTGTATGTGCCATTTTTTTTTTTCATTTTTATAATTTTTTTCTAAATTAAAACTGCCTTCATTTTTGCAACAAAATTCGTCCAGAATTTCGAAATTTTGCAATTGTTAACATAAGATGATTACGATATCACTAAGCATAGGAATTGCATTATTGACAATTATTTACCGATTAAGTTTTTCTCAATAAGTAACTTTGAATGACATGTATAAATAGATTGTTTAAATTCCATTGTACAATTTTCTCACAATTACTGTACGACCTTTCATGGAAATAATATGTCATCTTAGATCGCAAGCATGAAAGATTGCTTAATTGTACAGTGGGATTAAATATTGAGCTTTACACAATTCTACTGCCATTCAAAACAACTTTATTGATCTTTCTATACGATTAACAAAATTTTATCGTTTGCAATGAATTATACAAACCATAAATGATAAAATACAACTTGGTTTAGCTACAACATGATGTTTATACAATTCCAATCAAAACTGGATGCTTATACAATCTACAATGAACACTGCTTTACGATTTCTGGTTATCTGGGTCCTTATCCCGGCACATTTCGGCTTGCGGCACGAAGCCTTTGCGGGATGCGTTGAGTTTCTGATAGAACTTTCGTGTTTCTTGGGAACGATGCAGCTGCTCCAGCTCCTGGAGCTCCTCCTCCTCCAGGCGGCGCTTTTTCTCCTGGAAAAGTCGGACTCGCTGCCTCTTCCGCTGTCGGTGATTTTCCACATTTCGACGGGTGCCTCTTTGCACTACTGCCGCCCGCGCGGCATTTTCTTCGTCCATCACCCTCCTACACTCATCGTCGAACCAGTCGTTCCGTCGAGATCGCTCCACATAACCGATGACGTTCTCCGCCGCACTGTTGATGGCTGTTTTGATGGTATCCCAACAGTCCTCGAGAGGGGCTTCGTCAAGCTCGCCCTCTGCCGGCAGCGCTGCTTCGACCGATTGCGCGTAGTCTGCCGCGACCTCAGGTTGCTTCAGTCGCGCGATGTTTAACCGAGGCGGGCGCCGGTTTCTCTTGTTGTTCACTACGGAGAGTTTTGGGCGCATCTTCACCATCACCAGATAATGGTCCGACTCGATGTTGGCGCCCCGACAGGATCTGACGTCGATGATGTCCGAAAAGTGCCGGCTGTCGATCAAAACGTGGTCGATCTGTGATTGCGTTTGGTATGGTGATCTCCAGGTGTACTTGTGTGGGAGGCGGTGCTGAAAAAAGGTACTACGTACGGCCATTCGTTTGGAGGCGGCGAAATCAATAAGTCTGAGGCCGTTTTCGTTGGTCAGCTGGTGCGCGCTGAACCTTCCAATTGTCGGTTTAAATTCCTCCTCCTGGCCGACCTGAGCATTGAAATCCCCGATGACGATCTTGATATCATGTTTTGGGCAACGGTCGTATTCACGCTCCAGCTGCGCGTAGAATTCGTCTTTGTCGTCACCGGTACTTCCGAGGTGAGGGCTGTGCACGTTGATGATGCTGATGTTGAAGAACCGGCCCTTGATTCTCAACCGGCACATTCGTGAGTTGATCGGCCACCACCCGATCACGCGCTTTTGCATCTTTCCCATCACTATAAAAGCTGTTCCAAGCTCGTGTGTGTTGCCGCAGCTCTGGTAGATGGCACGACCATCTGGATACGTTCGCACCGTGGAGCCCTTCCAGCATACCTCCTGCAGCGCTACGATGTCGAATTTGCGGCTCTTCAATTCGTTGGAGAGCACGTGGGTACTGCCCACAAAATTTAGAGATCGGCAGTTCCATGTTCCAAGTTTCCAATCGCTAGTCCCTTTTCGTCGCGTGGGTCTTTGCCGATTTCCATCCGAAATTTGTTGTTCGTTATTCGTTGCTTATGTTTTTTTAGTAGTCACAGGCTCGCAAGGCCCGCAGCTAACCCCACTATCTCGCAGGAGGACCGTCGTGATGTTGCTGTTTTGGGTCCCGAACACCACCAGGACGTTGTTGCACTCCGCACGCCGCCCCTAACATGGAGAACAGACGCGTACGAAGCCCCCTAACTCATTCTGCATGCGACCAAAGCATCCACCGGGGTTGGGTGAAAAAAAAAAAAAAAAAAAAAAAAATTAAGCTTCTTAAATCTGTGGATTTTTATGTGTCATTTTTCAGTCATTTTTGTGTAATTCTTGTATCATTTTTGTGTCATTTTAAAGTGTCATTTGTGTCTTTTTTATGTCATTTTTGTGCCCTTTTTGTGTATTTTTGTGTCATGTTTATACCATTTTAGTTTATTTTTGTGCTTTTTGGAATTTTTGTACCATTTTTGTTTTATTTTTGTGTCATTTTTGTGTTTTTTTGTGTCATTATAGTAACATTTTTGTGTAATTTGGTGTTTTTTGCCATGTGTCATTTTTGTTCATTTTTTTTCATGTTTGTGTCATATTTGAATTTTTAAAATTCCGTATTTATACGATATTTAAGCCATTGCCATTGCCGTTTAAGCGCCATTTTTATGCCACTTTTATGGCTTTTTAAGTCATTTTTGTGTCTTTTGGAGTTAGTTTGTGTAATTTTGTTGTCATTTTTTATCATGTTTATGACATTTTTTAACTTTTTTGACATTTTTGAATAATTTTTTAGTTTTTTTTTGTGTTATTTTCGTGTCATTTTTGTGCCAATTTTATGCCAGTTTTGTTTTGATTTTTGTGTCATTTTGGTCATTTTTTGTGCCTTTTTTGTTTTTGTGTGCCTTTTTATATTTTTGTGCCATTTTTGAGGAGTTTTGGGCAGTTTCTGTCATTTTTTAAAAGTTTTGGCATTTTTTGATATTTTTGTCATTTTTGTCATTTTTGTCATTTTTGTCATTTTTGTCATTTTTGTCATTTTTGTCATTTTTGTCATTTTTGTCATTTTTGTCATTTTTGTCATTTTTGTAAGATTTTTCATTTTTGTAATTTTAGTCAATTTTTGTCATTTTTGTCATTTTTGTCATTTTTGTCATTTTTGTCATTTTTGTCATTTTTGTCATTTTTGTCATTTTTGTCAGAAAAATGACAAACATTTTTCTCTTTTTTTTTGTCATTTTTGTCATTTTTGTCATTTTTGTCATTTTTGTCATTTTTATCATTTTTGTCATTTTTGTCATTTTTGTCATTTTTGTCATTTTTGTCATTTTTGTCATTTTTGTCATTTTTGTCATTTTTGTAAGATTTTTCATTTTTGTAATTTTAGTCAATTTTTGTCATTTTTGTCATTTTTGTCATTTTTGTCATTTTTGTCATTTTTGTCATTTTTGTCATTTTTGTCATTTTTGTAATTTTTGTAATTTTTGTCATTTTTGTCATTTTTGTCATTTTTGTCATTTTTGTCATTTTTGTCATTTTTGTCATTTTTATCATTTTTGTCATTTTTGTCATTTTTGTCATTTTTGTCATTTTTGTCATTTTTGTCATTTTTGTCATTTTTGTCATTTTTGTCATTTTTGTCATTTTTGTCATTTTTGTCATTTTTGTCATTTTTGTCATTTTTGTCATTTTTGTCATTTTTGTCATTTTTGTCATTTTTGTCATTTTTGTCATTTTTGTCATTTTTGTCATTTTTGTCATTTTTGTCATTTTTGTCATTTTTGTCATTTTTGTCATTTTTGTCATTTTTGTCATTTTTGTCATTTTTGTCATTTTTGTCATTTTTGTCATTTTTGTCATTTTTGTCATTTTTGTCATTTTTGTCATTTTTGTCATTTTTGTCATTTTTGTCATTTTTGTCATTTTTGTCATTTTTGTCATTTTTGTCATTTTTGTCATTTTTGTCATTTTTGTCATTTTTGTCATTTTTGTCATTTTTGTCATTTTTGTCATTTTTGTCATTTTTGTCATTTTTGTCATTTTTGTCATTTTTGTCATTTTTGTCATTTTTGTCATTTTTGTCATTTTTGTCATTTTTGTCATTTTTGTCATTTTTGTCATTTTTGTCATTTTTGTCATTTTCGTCATTTTTGTCATTTTTGTCGTTTTTGTCATTTTTGTCATTTTTGTCTTTTTTGTCATTTTTGTCATTCTTGTCATTTTTGTCATTTTTGTCATTTTTGTAATTTTTGTAATGTTTGTTATTTTTGTCATTTTTGTCATTTTTGTAATTTTTGTCATTTTTGTAATTTTTGTCATTTTTGTAATTTTGTAATTTTTGTAATTTTTGTAATTTTTGTAATTTTTGTAATTTTTGTAATTTTTGTAATTTTTGTATTTTTTGTAATTTTTGTCATTTTGTCATTTTTGTCATTTTTGTCATTTTTGTCATTTTTGTCATTTTTGTCATTTTTGTCATTTTTAACATTTTTGTCATTTTTTTCATTTTTAACATTTTTGTCATTTTTGTCATTTTTATCCTTTATGTCATTTTTGTCAATTTTGTCATTTTTGTCATTTTTGTCATTTTTGTCATTTTTGTCATTTTTGTCATTTTTGTAATTTTTGTAATTTTTGTAATTTTTGTAATTTTTGTAATTTTTGTAATTTTTGTAATTTTTGTAATTTTTGTTATTTTTGTAATTTTTGTAATTTTTGTAATTTTTGTAATTTTTGTAATTTTTGTAATTTTTGTAATTTTTGTAATTTTTGTAATTTTTGTAATTTTTGTAATTTTTGTAATTTTTGTTATTTTTGTCATTTTTGTCATTTTTGTCATTTTGTCATTTTTGTCATTTTTGTCATTTTTAACATTTTTGTCATTTTTTTCATTTTTAACATTTTTGTCATTTTTGTCATTTTTGTCATTTTTGTCATTTTTGTCATTTTTGTCATTTTTGTCATTTTTGTCATTTTTGTCATTTTTGTCATTTTTGTCATTTTTGTCATTTTTGTCATTTTTGTCATTTTTGTCATTTTTATCATTTTTGTCATTTTTGTTATTTTTGTCATTTTTGTTATTTTTGTCAATTTTTGCTGTTTTTTCCTTTTTTTCATGTTCATCATTTTTGTTATTTTCGTGTCAATTTGGGTGTCATTCATGTGTCATTTACATATTTGTGTAATTTATGTCATTTTTGTCTTCTTTATCATTTTTTGTCATTTTTGTTATTTTTGATTGATTTTTGTGACAGTTTTGCGTTTTTTTTGTGTCATGTCTGTGTCATTTCTGTGTTATTTTTTATCATTTTGAGTCATTTTTTGTCATTTTTTGTCATTTTTATCTCATTTTTGTGTCTTTTTTTGTCATTTTGATGTCATTTTTGTTTGATTTTTCAATTTTGTGTCATTTGCTTGTCATTTTTGTGTCATTTTCTTGTCATTTTTGTGTCAATTGCATGTCATTTTTGTTTCAATTTAATGTTATCATTGGCCATTTTTGTCTCCTTTTTGTTTATTTTTGTGCCATTTTTGTGTCATTTTTGATTGATTTTCATTCCATTTCTGGGTTATTATCTTGTCATGTTTGTGACATTTCTGTGTAATTTTTTGTCATTTCTTGTGTCATCTATGGGTCATTTTTATGTCATTTTTGTGTCATTTTGGCGTCAAATTTATGTCATTTTGATGTCATTTTTGTGCCATTTTTGTTTCATTTTTGCGTCAGTAAGTTTTTGTCATTATTTTTTGTGCCATATTTGCGTTATTTTTGTCGGTGTTATTTTTGTGTCAATTTTGTGTCAATTTTTTGTTTGTATTGTGTCATTTTTTGTCATTTCTGTGTTATTTTTGTGTCATTTTTGTTTTATTTTTCAACCCATCTGCACAACGACTGTGATGGCAAAAGCAATATCTGATTATCTATTTTTAAGTTGTTGTGTTTGCCGTTTATCCATATATTTGAAATTTGTCGTATTTTCTGAAGATCTCGTATATTTTTCATCTCAGCATTATAAATTAGCTGAGTATAACGATATAAAAAAGGAATAAATCTTCTAATTATGAACATTCTACCATCGATGTTTTTTCCATTTGCCATAAGTTTGAAATTTTTTAGATATTCCAGATCCAAGTGACGAGCTTTCCGTTGCAATGGATTTACTCTCTATTTACAAAGTTGTTTCTTACAATGCATAGTAAGAATCAACTTTTTAAGTAAAGAGCAAATTACTTTCAACTTTTCAAACTTTGACAAATTTACCATTCGTTATCGAAAAGTTCTTAAGCACATTCTATTCAATTTTGATATTTAGTTCCTCATTCTGAATTAATCGTTAGAAAACTATCTCTCTCACAGGGTAGAAATTGCGAGTTGCAATTAACAAGTCTACAAATTAACAATTTTTTCCAAATCGTGGGTTTTCTAGATAATGATGGTTGCAAAATAAATTGTGGCCAAAAAAAATTGAATGGAATAAAGGCTAAATATTGAAAAAGACCATTTTTAGTGAGATTGAACTTTAATGTTTCATTAGTTTTGCTTCAAATGTTACTCATTTAAAAATGATCGTCTTTTGAGTCACGTAATGAAGCATAAAATTGGGTGTTGAAATATTTTGCATACGCACAAACTGTATTGAACCAATTCAAGTAGGTACCCAATTTCAGAAGCAGAAGAAAAGGCATCTTCACATACCTTCAAAACTACTCGACTGAAAAAAAAACAAAATAAAAAAGAACCGTAAACCGTTTAACCAAATCGAGCGAACGAAAGCTCGGCCTTTAATCGAGGTAAAAAAAAGGAAAGAACCCAAAAGAGCAGACCATTCGTCAGAAATTCCTCCCTTCCACATTCCGTTTTGCGCTTCTAAAAGTCTCGACCTTCCGGAGAACCCGTTTGTGGAGCCAAGGAGGTAAAAAAAACAACGAAAACAAACTAAAACCAATCCAGATCCAATAGGTTGGGTAGGCCGAACTTGAATCGTTGGAGGCTTTCGACGACTCCGGCTGACCATCGCGAAATCGGCGCGGGAATTCAGTAGAGTTGGCCATATCTAGGTCAGCCCCAATGATCCCCATCGTAAATATAATCTTCAGGCCATCAGCAAAGCCGCGCGCCGCCACTTTCAGATCTACTCGATCGAGATCGGGTTCGGCGCTATTGGTCGTTGTGGGCTTTCAGCAACTTTAAACTTGAATTTTTTTTCTCACTATTTCTCTTTCTATTTTGCCGAAGTTGAAAACCAAATTAGATTTCAAGAAACTTAAACCGTACACAAGTTTTCTCCTCAATTTGGAGTACTGGAACAGCCAAGGCGGCCGAAACTTGAAAAAGACTTTTCCCGATGCCTATTAGTTTTATGAGGTGCCGAGAAGAAAGTGTTTGTATTTTGAAGTAGGCAGATATTTGAGGAATTTTTCGACACTTTCCGAGGCTGCTGCACCTATATATGTATATCGATAAGTTTGCTGTTGTGGAGTTGGGAGGAAACGAGGGGCCCAACAACGATTGGTCGTCGTGACAGTTATTAATAGGCCAGGAATGTTGCACTTCGAGTTGTGAATGCGTGTCAGTCCCGTTTCCTATCGGTCACGTTTTGGGAAAGTCGAAAGTAAACAAATTGCACAAAACGCGTAAATATAGTTGGGATTTTCATCAGAAAATTAAGTTTAATGTTTTAAATAAGTCAAAATTGTCAAAATTGTCAAAATTGTCAAAATTGTCAAAATTGTCAAAATTGTCAAAATTGTCAAAATTGTCAAAATTGTCAAAATTGTCAAAATTGTCAAAATTGTCAAAATTGTCAAAATTGTCAAAATTGTCAAAATTGTCAAAATTGTCAAAATTGTCAAAATTGTCAAAATTGTCAAAATTGTCAAAATTGTCAAAATTGTCAAAATTGTCAAAATTGTCAAAATTGTCAAAATTGTCAAAATTGTCAAAATTGTCAAAATTGTCAAAATTGTCAAAATTGTCAAAATTGTCAAAATTGTCAAAATTGTCAAAATTGTCAAAATTGTCAAAATTGTCAAAATTGTCAAAATTGTCAAAATTGTCAAAATTGTCAAAATTGTCAAAATTGTCAAAATTGTCAAAATTGTCAAAATTGTCAAAATTGTCAAAATTGTCAAAATTGTCAAAATTGTCAAAATTGTCAAAATTGTCAAAATTGTCAAAATTGTCAAAATTTTCAAAATTTTCAAAATTGTCAAAATTGTCAAAATTGTCAAAATTGTCAAAATTGTCCAAATTGTCCAAATTGTCAAAATAATCGAAATTGTCAAAATTGTCAAAAATTTCAAAATTGTCAAAATTATCAAAATTGTCAAAATTGTCAAAATTGTCAAAATTGTCATCATTGCCCAAATTGTAAAAATTTGTAAAAATTTTTAAACTGTGACCCAAATATGGGTCTTGACTCAAACATTTTTTTTTTCGCATGTTTTTCAACATCAATTTTCCCTTATCTAGTCCCTGAAATTTCATCTAAGTTGGATTCATTTCTCTACAAAAAAAAAAAAAAATTTGTAAAAATTTCCAAAATTTTTAAAATGCTCGAAATTCTTCAAGTTATTTTTATTGTTATGAATCTGTAATTTTTTAGTTATTTTTTATATTTTTTTGTCTTATTTGTAATTTTTTCAATTATTCTCATTTTTTTTCTCGTCATTTCTTGAAGTTTTTTTTTCCTTTTTTTCCGAATTTTTTGTCAGTTTTGTTATGTTTTGTCGTTTTCTGTCATTTTTCGTCATTTCTGTCATTTTTTTATTTTTTTTTTCATTTTTTTTTAATTTTTTGTCATTTTTTTTAATTTTCTGTAATTTTTTGTTTTTGATCGTAATCTTTTTTCAGTTCTATGTCCTTTTTTGTTTTTTTTATTTTTTTTAATTTGTCATTTTTTTCAGATTTCTTTAGTTTTAAGTTTTTTTTTGCCACTTTTAGCGTTTTCTGTCACTGAAATATTTTTTTATTTTTTTTTATTTGTAATTTTTGTTTTTATTTTTGTTATTTTGTGTTATTTTATGTAACTTTTAGTCATTTTCAGTCGTTTTAAATTTTTTTTTGTTATTGTCTGTCTTTTTTTTAAATTTTACTGTTGGTTATTTATTGTATGAATTCATTTGTCAATTTTTGTCTTTCTTATTTTTGTTATTTTCTATCCTTTTTTTTCATTTTATGTCTTTTATTATAATTTTTTGTCAGTTTGCATCGTTTTCTGTCTTTTTTGTCATGCTTATTATTTGTATCATTGATTACAAGTTTTTGTTATATTTTTATTTTTTGTCAATTTTTGTTATTTATATTTTTTTGGAAATTTTTGTAATCTTTTTATTTTATGTTATTTCAGTTATTTTATGTTTCAGTTTTAATCATGTTTATGTCATCTTTTGTTATATATTGATTTAATTTTTTGGCAATTCTTGTCTCTTCTTTTGTTGTTATTTGTCATTTTCTGTCATTTTTTAATTTTTGTGTTTTTTTGTCAGTTTTTGTAGTTTTTTTTTGTATGCTTTTGAAATTTTTTGTCATATTTTGTCATTTTTTCAGTTATCTGTTAGTTTTTGTAGTAAGTAGTGTTGTTAGTTTTTGTCTGTTTCTGGCATTTCTTTTAATCACTTTTCGCTTTTTCTGTCGTTATTTCTCGTTTTTGTCACTTTTGAATTTTTTTTGTAATTTTTTGTAATCTTTGGATTTTTTTTGTCTTTTACTTTGTTTTTGAATATTTTTTGTCATTTTTGTAATTTTTTGTAGTTTTCGTCATATTTTGTCACGACACAATTTTTTGTCATTTTTTTCAATTTTCTGTTATTTTTTGGCTCTTTTTTGTTACTTTTTCACGTTTCATGTTATTTTCTGTTATTTTCGGTTAATTCTGTAATTTTTTATCAATAGTTATAATTTAAAAAAAAGTTTATCGTTTTTTGTCAATTTTTGTCATTTTCTGTAATTTTTTATTATTTTTGTCAGTTTTCTTACTTTTATTTTACTTTTTTGTCACTTTTAAATGTTACTATCATTTTTTGTGACTTTCGGTAAATTTTTGTCATTTTCTGTGAATTTTTTGTTTTTTTTTAAGTTTTGTCATTTTAGTCATTTTTGTAATGATAAAATTTCCGTGTCATTTGGGTCATTTTTTGTCATTTTTGTCTTGTTTTGTGTTCTCGTATCACTTTTTGTCATTTTATGTTAATTTTTTGTTATTTTTTCTTTTTTTATATTTTCCTAGTAGTTTGGACTTTTTTTCGCGTTTTTGTCGTTTTCTGTCGTATTTGTCATTTTTTATGAATTTTAGACATATTTTGTAATTTTTTCTCAGTTTTTGTCATTTGTTTTAATGACAAAATTTTTGTCTGATTTTTGGTCATTTATTCAGGTTGTTGTTATTTTTGTCTTTTATATCATTTTTGGTTTCTTTCATCACTTTCCGCGTTTTCTTTTTTTTTGCATTTTTGTCAATTTTTGTCTTTTTCGTCATTTTTTTAAGTTTTCTGTTATTTTATGTTACTTTTTGTCTTTTATTCTATATTTTTGTCAATTTTCGTCTTTTTATAAAATTTTTGTTTATTTTTTACATTGTTTGTCGTTTGTTTGTAATTTTTTATATTTTGGGGTTTTCGTTAAATTATGTCATTACACAATTTTTGGGTTCTTTTTTTTCAATTTTCTGTCATTTTTTTGTCACTTTTTCGCGTTTTCTGTCATGTTCTGTAACTTTTTGTTATTTTCTGTTATTTTTTATCATTTCTGTAATTTTTTGTAGTTTTTAAACATTTTTTGTCGTTTTTTGTTAATTTTTGTCATATTCCGTAATTTTTTGTCATTTATTGTAATATTTTGAAATTTTTTATCACTTTCATATCATTTTTTTGTATATTTTCTTAATGACAAAATTTATTTGTTCTTTTTTTCAGTGTTCTGTCTCTTTTTTTCTTTTTTCAATTTTTTCGCGTTTTCTGTCATTTTTTGTCATCTTTTGTCGTTTTTTTAATTTTTTTTTATAATTTTTTAGTCTTTTGGTGAATTATTGGCATATTTTGGAATTTTTTGTAATTTCTTGTGATTTTTTGTCATTTTTTCAGCTTTTGTCATTTTCAGTAGATTTTATCATGACAAGGTTTCTGTGTCAATTTTGGTCATTTTTTGTCATTTTGTGTCACTTTTTGTCAACTTATGTCGTTATCTTCCATTCATTGATATTTTCTGTTTTTTGTTTTTTTTTTTTTTTTTTGAAAACTTTATATCATTTTTTGTCTTTTTTTCGTTTTAACCTTTAAAGTCTTTTTATTGTCCCTTTCTGTAATTTTTTTGTTTTTTGTTTTTGTAATTTTTTTGTCATTTTTTGTTATTTATATTAGTTGTAATTTTTTCACATTTTTTGTCATTTTCGTAATTGTTTGTCAATGTTTGTCATGACATAATTATTGTGTAATTTTCAGTGTCCTCCTATGTCATTTTTTAACTTTGTTCAGTTTTCTGTTTTATGTAATGGTTGTTTTTTTTTGTAATTTTTCATTTACTTTTTGCAGGTTTCTGAAGTTTTGTCTCTTTTAGCGTTTTTTGCCATTTTCAGTCATTTTTCGTCATCTTTCTCAGTTTTTCAGTCATTTATTCATATATTTTTAGATTTTTTTTTTATATTTTTTTGTCTTTTTGTGTATTTTTTCATCATTTTTTTGTCATCTTCTGTCGTTTTCTCTAATTTTTGCCTTTTTTGTCTTGTAATTTATTGAAGGTAATTTTTTGTGTTTTTTTTTAAATTTCTTGTCCTTTTTTGCCATATTTGATTTTTTTTTTTTGTCCTTTTTTGTCATTTTTGTCAGTTTTTTTGTAATTTTTTGTCGTTTTCTGTCATTTTTTTGTATTTTTTTTCATGAAATTCTTTGTTATGTTTGGCCTTTTTTGTCATTTTTGTTATTTTTGATCATTTTTATCGTGTTTGTCATTTTCTTTAATTGTTTGTCATTTTTGTCATTAATTAACTCAATACCTCAAGAAGTTTTAGAGTTGTAATTTTGAATTTAATTGCACTTAGACTTTTGTATCGAAAGCTTCGTTAATATTCCACAATTGAAACGTTAAACCTCGAGCTAACAGTCTCTCCAGTGTTTTTTTTATTTAAAATAAGAGTTATTTCCGTTAGATCATGTTATTTTTCCAGGAAAAATGAGCCTAAAATTTGAATATTTAAGTTTTGCAATAACTTATCCGGTACGATTTTTTTTGTTTCCTGAATCAAATTGATTAAAATGTAAACAATAAACAAGTCGAATGCATTAATCCAACCGGCAAACCAAACAGCATCCAGCGACTGATGAATGCAATCAAGTTCACCATTAGAAAAGGTCAATCATCTCCCTCAGGGCGGGAAGTTTTTTTTTTTTGTTTTGCAGCAGCCAGCCAACGATTTATTAAAAAGCCTAGCTACCGACTGAAGAGAATTACCAAATCGCCATGACTTATTGTTGTTGCATCTCCTATGTATTCAGACAATGGAAAACAATCGGTTGCAAAAATCCTTCTCTTCTGCAAATGCAGTCCAGAGGAAAAATTAATACCACTTAGTTAATGCGCCGGTCCATTCGTGCAGACAGACAAATTTATCAGGAGGAAGAGGAAAAAAATCGTAACGACAAGAGAACCCTTCCATTCATGATAACAGCAACAAGATCAACATCAACAACAAGAAAAAAAACTGTTCATGGGCGCGCGAGCACTTCGGAACATTAGTCAATGAACAATGTTGTTGATTCAGCAGAGGTCTCTTTTAGTGTAGTTTTTTTAGTCGTTCAACTGTTCCGTTTCATCTTTGGCCGTTTGGTTTGGCTGAAACTGCATCTCTTGAGATGAATTGTTGCATTTCACGGAACTGGTAGCATTGCAGTGATGAATAAAGGAAACACAACGACGAAGTCAGAGAAAGAAAGAAAGAAGATGTAAGAAAAACGCTTCCAACATTCCGCCATAACAAATCTTAAGCGTGTACAATAAGATTGCAATCTTGTGTGGCGATGATGATGGTTGGCTTTTTGGGGAGGAAAACAATCGAAGCCAAGTGAATGAACCTTTTAAGCCGGGGAGCGATCGCATTTTAAGAATAAATTTATTAGATAACATTAAATGGAAAACTCCGAATAACCCGGGTGGTTGCAAGGTCTCAAATAAATTTAAAAAAAATTGAATGGGAAAAAGGCTCTTCGTATAGCTTGAAAGTTTAATTCAAAAATGAAAGTTCCAATTTAAGCATCAAAAGCTTTTGAAAGATCTTTATCACCCAAAATTTCATTAGAATGTACAGGAAAAACGACGAGATCCTCTTTAAAAAATACCACTGCTCAATGTCAAATGTCTAGAACAAACGAACGAAAGATTTACAAAATTTAAAAACTTAAAAAAGTTATGAAAATAAAACTGACAAAAAAGTTACACAAAATTTGACACAAAAATGATATAACAAATTGACACAAAAATTGAAATAAAAATGACACAACAAATTTACACAAAAATTGACTTAAAAACTGACAAAAAATGACACAAAAATGACAAAAAAAAAATCACAAAACATACCAAAAAAGACACAAAAATATCACAAAACTTACACAAAAATGACACAAAATCGACACCAAAAAAAACAAAATCGGCATAATAATAGCAAAAATATGAACCAGAAATGACTCAAAATGGCTAAAAAACGAAAAATAATGACACAAAAATAACACAAAATTGGACACAAAAATGACACAAAAAATCGACCCAAAAAATGGCAACAAAATGACTAAGAAAAATGACACAAAAATGACTCAAAAATTGACACGAAAGTAACAAAAAATGATACAAAAATTACACAAAACTTACACCAAAGCGACACAAAATTGGCAAAAAAATTGACAAAAAAAAATAAATAAATGACACAAAATTGGCAGAAAATATAGCACAAAAATTACCAAAAATTGACACAAAAATGACCAAAAAATGACACAAAATAGCACAAAAATGGTAGAAATGACACAAAAATGCAAAATAAAAACACAGAAATTACACAACGTAATAAAAACAGAACAAAAATAACATAAAAATGGAACAATAAAACAAAAATGACACCTAAATGACACAGAAATGGAACAAAAATGACACAACAATGGAATAAAAAGGACAAAAATGAAACAAATTTATTCAAATCCGACACAAAAATGACACAATGACAAAAATGACAAATAGAAAACAAAAACGACACAAAAAAGGCACAAAATTGGTACAAAAATGACAAAAAAATGGCAAAAAACTGTCACAAAGGTGGCATAATACTGGTAGCAACTTGACACAAAAATGGCAGAAAATGACACAAAAATTAAAAAATATAACACAACACTGGCACGAAAGTGGCAAAAAAATGTCATAGAAATGGCATAAAAATAGCACAAAAATCACACGAACTTGACAAAAATGACACAAAAATGGCGCTTAAATAAAACACAGGAAAACACAAAAATGACAAAAAAGACACAAAAATGCAAAAAAATAGCAAAAACATAACCTAAAATTTACACAAAAATGACCCAAAAATGGAACAAAAATAACACAAAAATGATACACAAAGGCATAAAAATAAAAATATAATAAAAATAACACAAAATAAACCAACAATGGCACAAAAAAGTCCCAAAAACAAAACAAAAATGATTCAAAAATGGCTTGAAATTGAAAACATTTACACAAAAATTACACAAAATGTGACACACAATTTGACACAAAATTAACACAGAAAATTCACCCAAAAATGATGAAAAAAAAACCAAAACAAATTGACATAAAATTTGGCTCAAAAATTGACACAAAAATAACACAAAAATGACACAAAAACGACACAAAAATTACACAAAAATGACACAAAAACGACACAAATATGGCACAAAAAAATTACATAAACACGACAAAAAAAAGACACAGAAATGATACAAAAATTTCACGGAAAGCCATAAAAATGGCTTAATGAAGCATCAAAATGACACAAAATAAATTCCAAAATGATAAATATGGCACAAAAATAACATAAAAACGACACAAAAATTGGCACAAAAATGGCAAAATATGACACAAAATGACACAACATTGACACCACAATGACACAAATAATGTCATAAAAATGACAGAAAAATGAAATAAAAATGACACCACAACGACAAAAAAAAATGAAAAAAAATCACCAAAAATGACACAAATCATACAAAAGATGTCATAAAAATGACACAAAAATGGAACAAAAATAAATCAAAAATGGCATCAAAATGACACAAAACACCCCAAAAATGTACAAAAATGACACAAAAAAACAAAATAACACCTAAGTGACACAAAAATGACACATAAATGGCACAAAAATGACAAAAATGACACAATATTGACACCAAAGTGACAACATGATGTCAAAAAAATGACATAAAGATGACACCAAAGTGACAAAAAAATGACCAGAAATGACAAAAAAGATGCCATAAAATTGACACAAAAATGAAACAAAAATTACACAAAAAATACTTATAAATGACAAAAGATTAACACAAAAACGACACAAAAAATTAAACAAAATCGACACAAAATTTACACAAATATGACATCAAAATTAAACAAAAATACCACAAAAATAAAGCAAAAATAGCAAAATAAAACACAAAACCAAAACTAAAATTACACAAAAAATTGACACAAAAATTGCAAAAAATTGAAACAAAAATTATAAATTTAAAAAAAAATTGTCAAAAAAATCGACATAAAAATGAAATAAAAATAACACAAAAGTAACCCAATAACGACAACAAAATGATACAAAAATGAAACAAAATTGACAAAAAAATGACACAAAAACGACACAGAAAGGTACAAAAATGGCAAAATAATGTTTTAAAAATGGCATAAAAATAGCACAAAAATGATTAAAAAGTGACACAAAAAGAACATAAAAACTACACAAAAATGACAAAATGCCAAGAAATGACACAAAAAATGACACAATAATGACACAATTATAATATAAAAATGGTAAAAAAGACACAAAAATAACAGAAAAATTACACCTAAATGACACAAAAATTGGCACAAGACTGGAATAATAAAGAAACAAAAATGATACAAATCTGACACAAGAATGACAAAAAAGACCATTATGATACAAACTAACACAAAAACGACCAAAAACGGCACAAAATTGGTACCAAAATGGCTCATAATTGACACAAAATTACACAAAAATTACTTAAAACTATCACAAAAATGACACAATTATTACACAAAAGTGACAAAAAATTGATGATACCTGAAATAACACAAAAATAACACAAAAATGTTACAAAAATTACATAAAACGACACAAAAATTACACAACAATGACATAAAATTGTTACAAAAATGGCAAAAATTCGGCACAAAAATGCAACAAAATTGATAAAAAAATGACACAATAATTACACAAAAACTACTCAAAAATTTCACAAAAATTACACAAAAGTTACACAAAATTGATTTAAAATGAACACAAAAAGTGACAAAAAATTATTCAAAAACGACATAAAAATGACTTAAAATAGAAAAAAGAATGACAAAAAAATTACACAGAAATGACCAAAAGTTTCACAAAAATGACAACAAAATAACACAAAAATGACATACAAATGACACAAAAATGGGTCAAAAA
Source organism: Uranotaenia lowii (assembly GCF_029784155.1). Classification (NCBI taxonomy): domain Eukaryota; kingdom Metazoa; phylum Arthropoda; class Insecta; order Diptera; family Culicidae; genus Uranotaenia; species Uranotaenia lowii. The sequence continues at coordinate 20,991,708 of NC_073693.1, forward strand.
CGACACAAAAATAATACAAAAATAACACAAGAATGACAAAAAAAAATCATAAAACGACACAAAAATGGCATAAAATGATAAATAATGACACAAAAATGCCACAAAATTTACATAAAAATGACAAAGTGACACAAAAATGACACACGAATGAAACCATAATGACTTAAAAAATACCTTAAAGTGACATAAAAATTACACGAATATGACAAAAAATTGACTCAAAGTAGAAACATTTCTTTCAGATTTTGACGTAAAAATTAAAATTTGAGACTTGTGAAAAATCGTGTAGAATTTACCGATAACTTTTCACCACAAACCATCGATTAAGTAGAGCATCAGCCAAAAGGGACATCCTTCTATGGCGCGGCGCACGTTTGAATTAATGTGTCGCACGCATTTCTTGAGCCTTCTCTTCGTCTGCCCTCTCGATTCCATATGGGGGAAACCGGGTTGTTGAGGAAATGCAAATTTCGAGATTGTCATTCGCCTACCGAATGCAATCTGCATTCCCAAACAAGAAAGCAAGCAAAACCATCCGCATCATGGAAGAACCAAACAAAACAACGAAAAAAATAAGACCACAATCGTGGCAGTGACACAGATGAATATTTTATGGGTTTTATGTCAAGTCTTCTGGTTGCTTGTGAACATACTACGTTTGAAGTTTGAAGTTTTGCATACTAAGGCGCATACTAAACGTGGCGTATGTGCTAATCGCAAAATTGATGCCTTACTTCTGCCATTCTTCGAAGGGTGTGACATAAATTGAAAATTTGCAGTCACCTGGTTGCGTAATGAATGTGTTTGATATGAAATTTTATTTTTTGAAGAATTGTAATTTCTGGATTTTAAAAATATTTACCAACTTAATAGTAGAAAAACTTAATAGTAGAGTTCTTAATTTAAAATAGGTACCTTAATTGACCCATGAACCTAGAATCAAAATTAACTCCTGATAATAATAATAATAATAATAATAATAATTATAATTATACGAAGTCTGACAAGACAAAAGAAGAATACACATCTTTGAATTCATTTTCTTCCAATTGAGTAATTTTCTTATTAAATTCCTTCAACAAACAACTCAAAATGAAACTTCTTCTTATTTCTGTAGAAAGCTGGTAACCGTTTTTGTCCGGCTTAAATGGGTTTGTTTTCTTTTACAACGCCATAACTCTTCGAATGGATTTATTTTCATTGCTGAGTGCTTCAGTTTTCGTTGATTAGAGAAAAGTCAGAAATAAGACGAAGAGTAACTATAGTGCTTTTCACGTTTTCAATCAAGGATTTATTTTTAGATGAAATTTCTTCCCGTAACTAAGTTGTTTTTTTTTTCGTTTGGATGCAAATACTAACTAATCTAATGAACTTTTCACCCAAGCCGATGAGAGGAAGTAAATTACCAATTTCGTTAAACTTTAGTAAACTCTTTTTTATTGTTTCTGACATGAGGTCGATCTCCGTTTCATCTCTCCAACTTGGGCTATTCGACTAAATTATGAAGAAATGCAACAACGAAAAAAGATGATAGGAAAAAGAGGATATGAAACTGATACTTAGGTTCACTATTATAGCTGACTCATACTGTTTCTCGTTCAATGTAGTTGAGGAGCTCTGCTGTTGTGCAATCTGATCAATATAATAGGCTCGCTATCTCAAAGTAGTTGAGAAAAGCGATTGAAGAATCGTTTATTGATAATTTAGTTGCACAACTTGATAGTTTCTAATGAAAAGCTGAACGATTTAAAAGTACTTCCACTTGTAAATTATAGGAGTATGATATATGATAGAAATATGATGTTGAACAATTTTAATCAAAACTGTGTTTTGTACCTTCTGTTATATATATCATTATTTAATTTTAGAATAATTGTTGAAGAATTTTCACTGATAATTGGCTTTTTTCTCATTACAGGTACGTTCCCGAAATAAGTTCACATATTGAATTCTGATTCAGGTAATTTACAGGTGTCATTGTTTAGTTTGATAAGTCCTAAAACCTTTACCAAATAAATAAAGCTTCAATGGTCCAGGAATGAAGAAAAATGTTTTTAGATTTTCGGATGACCCCTTTTGAAGGGGGTCGTCCATACAACACAAATGTTGTTTTAGCTATATTGACGTAATTACACAGCGGATTGAAATGAAAATTTGCACATGAGTGTTTTGAGGGATGGAGATTTGATTTCAGGTTTCAGATTTTGTATAGGAGGCCGGCAAAGGGGGTCGTCCATATAAACTGTTTACTGTTGTTGCGATATTCACGTTATTATACATTGAATTGAGATGCAAATTGGCACATGAGAGATTTGAGGAACGGGCAATAGATTTAGGCTATCAAATTTTGTGTAAGGGGCCGGTAAAAGGGGTCGTCCATACAACACAAATACTGTTTTAGTGATATTGACGATATTTTACATTGGATTGAGATGAAATTGTCAACATGAGTATTTTGAGAGATGGACATTTGATTTCAGGTATCAGATTTTGTGTAAGGAGTCAGCAAAAAGGGTCGGCAAAAGGGGTCGTCCATATAAATTGATCACTGTTTATGTGATATTGACGTTATTATACATTGGATTGAGATGAAAATTGGCACACAGGAGTTATTATTAGGGATGAGCAATTAATTCCGATCAAAAAAAATTGAAGTAGTGGTCGGCAAAAGGGGTCGTCCGCATTACCTAATCACTGTTATAACGATATTGACGTTATTATACACTGGATTGAGATGGAAATTGGCACATGAGAATTTTTAGGAACAAACCACTGATTCCAATCATCCAATTTTGGGCCAGGGGTCGGAAAAAGGTGTCGTCCATATTACCTAATCACTGTTTTTGCGATTTTGACAATTTTATTTACTAGAAATGATAAAAATTGCACCAAGGAAGTTTAAGCGACGTGCAATTTCAGGTATCAAATTTGGTGTAAATGGTTTGTAAAAGAGGCTTATTTACTGTTTATGGTTTTAAGATATTGACGTTATTATGCATCGGATTTTGATTGAAAATTCCTCTTCAGGATTTTATGAGACGGGCAATTAAATCGATGTAAAAATAAGCACACGGATTTTTTGAGGTAAGACGGATCGATCCGTATTGTGGAATTATGAGTTAGAAGTCAATGTATAGGATCGATGAGAAAAATTTGTTCCCAGTTATATTGAGAATTGTGGGTATACAATTTCGGATAGTCATGTAACGAAAAAGCGTCATTCTCATGAACCAGCATCAGTTTTTGCGACATTTTTGTGGAAATTAAATGGTAAACGTACGAATTGAAGAACGGGGTTTGGAAAGAAACAGATACGTTGTAATTGTGATGGTTTGTTTTTTTTTCTTTTTAAAAAGAATGCTCTTACTGAAAAGTTATTGTTTATTCAGTGTAAGGAATATAACACTTTGTTTGAAAAACAAAATCCTATTTTATCACATTTTTATAATTGCTTGCGAAACGAACTTCGTACGGGATCAGCTAGTAATCAATAGGAAATATAAAAATTATTGAAAAAATTCAAACTATTTTTGAAAACCTTCAATACCTAAAATATCTTCTGATGCGTTTTGTTTCGCTCTTTGAAATTTCTTCAAAAATTAAATTGTTGTTGTTAAACGACACAAAAATGACAGAAAAATGACACAAAAATACACAAAAATTAATAAAATAACACAAAAATGACACGAAAAATGACACAAAAATGTTACAAAAATGACAAAAAAAAAAGACACATAAATGACACAACAAACAAAAATGGCTCAGAATAAGCAAAAAAATGACACAAAAAAAAACACAAAATATCTAGAAAATTAACAAAAAATCACTAAAAAATTTGGCACAAAAATGACACAAAATTGATACAAAAATCAAATGTAAATGACACAAAAATGACACAAAAATGACACAAAAAAAAACAAAAATTACGCAAAATAACACAATAAACACAGAAATGACGCAAAAACCACACAAATAGGATAAATAATGACAAAAATGGCACAACAAACAAAACTGACTCATTAGCACAAAAAAGGCAAAAAAATGTTAAAAAATGATTTAAAAATGGTAAAAAAAAAATCCAAACCCAAACAACTATAACACAGAATTGACAAAAAATATAAAAAAATTATCTCGAATATGACATAAAAATAAAATAAAAATGACACAAAATTGTAAATAAAACAGAAACGGCAAAAATTGAACCAAGAAACCGAAATTGACACAAAATTGACACAAACATGGCACAAAAATGACAAAAATGACCAAAATGACCAAAATGACCAAAATGAAAAAAATGACAAAAATAACAAAAATTACAGAAATTAAGTAATTAACAAAAATAACAAAAATTTCAAAAAAAACAAAAATTAAAACATAACAAAAATACAAAAATTACAAAAATTGCAAAAATGACAAAAATGACAAAAATGACAAAAATGACAAAAATGACAAAAATGACAAAAATGACAAAAATGACAAAAATGACAAAAATGACAAAAATGACAAAAATGACAAAAATGACAAAAATGACAAAAATGACAAAAATGACAAAAATGACAAAAATGACAAAAATGACAAAAATGACAAAAATGACAAAAATGACAAAAATGACAAAAATGACAAAAATGACAAAAATGACAAAAAATGACAAAAATGACAAAAATGACAAAAATGACAAAAATGACAAAAATGACAAAAATGACAAAAATGACAAAAATGACAAAAATGACAAAAATGACAAAAATGACAAAAATGACAAAAATGACAAAAATGACAAAAATGACAAAAATGACAAAAATGACAAAAATGACAAAAATGACAAAAATGACAAAAATGACAAAAATGACAAAAATGACAAAAATGACAAAAATGACAAAAATGACAAAAATGACAAAAATGACAAAAATGACAAAAATGACAAAAATGACAAAAATGACAAAAATGATAAAAATGATTAAAATGACAAAAATGACAAAAATGACAAAAATGACAAAAATGACAAAAATGACAAAAATGACAAAAATGACAAAAATGACAAAAATGACAAAAATGACAAAAATGACAAAAATGACAAAAATGATAAAAATGGCAAAAATGACAAAAATGACAAAAATGACAAAAATGACAAAAATGACAAAAATGACAAAACTGACAAAAATTACAAAAATTACGAAAATTACAAAAATTACAAAAATTACAAAGCTTACAAAAATTACAAAAATTACAAAAATAACAAAAATTACAAAAATTACAAAAATTACAAAAATTACAAAAATTACAAATATTACAAAAATTACAAAAATTACAAAAATTACAAAAATTACAAAAATTACAAAAATTACAAAAATTACAATAATTACAAAAATTACAAAAATTACAAAAATTACAAAAATTACAAAAATTACAAAAATTACAAAAATTACAAAAATTACAAAAATTACAAAAATTACAAAAATTACAAAAATGACAAAAATGACAAAAATGACAAAAATGACAAAAATGACAAAAATGACAAAAATGACAAAAATGACAAAAATGACAAAAATGACAAAAATGACAAAAATGACAAAAATGACAAAAATGACAAAAATGACAAACATGACAAAAATGACAAAAATGACAAACATGACAAAAATGACAAAAATGACAAAAATGACAAAAATGACAAAAATGACAAAAATGACAAAAATGACAAAAATGACAAAAATGACAAAAATGACAAAAATGACAAAAATGACAAAAATGACAAAAATGACAAAAATGACAAAAATGACAAAAATGACAAAAATGACAAAAATGACAAAAATGACAAAAATGACAAAAATGACAGAAATGACATAAATGACAAAAATGACAAAAATGACAAAAATGACAAAAATGACAAAAATGACAAAAATGACAAAAATGACAAAAATGACAAAAATGACAAAAATGACAAAAATGACAAAAATGACAAAAATGACAAAAATGACAAAAATGACAAAAATGACAAAAATGACAAAAATGACAAAAATGACAAAAATGAAAAAAATGACAAACATGACAAAAATGACAAAAATGACAAAAATGACAAAAATGACAAAAATGACAAAAATGACAAAAATGACAAAAATGACAAAAATGACAAAAATGACAAAAATGACAAAAATGACAAAAATGACAAAAATGACAAAAATGACAAAAATGACAAAAATGACAAAAATGACAAAAATGACAAAAATGACAAAAATGACAAAAATGACAAAAATGACAAAAATGACAAAAATGACAAAAATGACAAAAATGACAAAAATGACAAAAATGACAAAAATGACAAAAATGACAAAAATGACAAAAATGACAAAAATGACAAAAATGACAAAAATGACAAAAATGACAAAAATGACAAAAATGACAAAAATGACAAAAATGACAAAAATGACAAAAATGACAAAAATGACAAAAATGACAAAAATGACAAAAATGACAAAAATGACAAAAATGACAAAAATGACAAAAATGACAAAAATGACAAAAATGACAAAAATGACAAAAATGACAAAAATGACAAAATGACAAAAATGACAAAAATGACAAAAATGACAAAAATGACAAAAATGACAAAAATGACAAAAATGACAAAAATGACAAAAATGACAAAAATGACAAAAATGACAAAAATGACAAAAATGACAAAAATGACAAAAATGACAAAAATGACAAAAATGACAAAAATGACAAAAATGACAAAAATGACAAAAATGACAAAAATGACAAAAATGACAAAAATGACAAAAATGACAAAAATGACAAAAATGACAAAAATGACAAAAATGACAAAAATGACAAAAATGACAAAAATGACAAAAATGACAAAAATGACAAAAATGACAAAAATGACAAAAATGACAAAAATGACAAAAATGACAAAAATGACAAAAATGACAAAAATGACAAAAATGACAAAAATGACAAAAATGACAAAGATGACAAAAATGACAAAAATGACAAAAATGACAAAAATGACAAAAATGACAAAAATGACAAAAATGACAAAAATGACAAAAATGACAAAAATGACAAAAATGACAAAAATGACAAAAATGACAAAAATGACAAAAATGACAAAAATGACAAAAATGACAAAAATGACAAAAATGACAAAAATGACAAAAATGACAAAAATGACAAAAATGACAAAAATGACAAAAATGACAAAAATGACAAAAATGACAAAAATGACAAAAATGACAAAAATGACAAAAATGACAAAAATGACAAAAATGACAAAAATGACAAAAATGACAAAAATGACAAAAATGACAAAAATGACAAAAATGACAAAAATGACAAAAATGACAAAAATGACAAAAATGACAAAAATGACAAAAATGACAAAAATGACAAAAATGACAAAAAATGACAAAAATGACAAAAATGACAAAAATGACAGAAATGACAAAAATGACAAAAATGACAAACATGACAAAAATGACAAAAATGACAAAAATGACAAAAATGACAAAAATGACAAAAATGACAAAAATGACAAAAATGACAAAAATGACAAAAATGACAAAAATGAACAAAATGACAAAACTGACAAAATTGACAAAAATGACAAAAATGACAAAAATGACAAAAATGACAAAAATGACAAAAATGACAAAAATGACAAAAATGACAAAAATGACAAAAATGACAAAAATGACAAAAATGACAAAAATGACAAAAATGACAAAAATGACAAAAATGACAAAAATGACAAAAATGACAAAAATGACAAAAATGACAAAAATGACAAAAATGACAAAAATGACAAAAATGACAAAAATGACAAAAATGACAAAAATGACAAAAATGACAAAAATGACAAAAATGACAAAAATGACAAAAATGACAAAAATGACAAAAATGACAAAAATGACAAAAATGACAAAAATGACAAAAATGACAAAAATGACAAAAATGACAAAAATGACAAAAATGACAAAAATGACAAAAATGACAAAAATGACAAAAATGACAAAAATGACAAAAATGACAAAAATGACAAAAATGACAAAAATGACAAAAATGACAAAAATGACAAAAATGACAAAAATGACAAAAATGACAAGAATGACAAAAATGACAAAAATGACAAAAATGACAAAAATGACAAAAATGACAAAAATGACAAAAATGACAAAAATGACAAAAATGACAAAAATGAACAAAATGAACAAAATGACAAAACTGACAAAAATGACAAAAATGACAAAAATGACAAAAATGACAAAAATGACAAAAATGACAAAAATGACAAAAATGACAAAAATGACAAAAATGACAAAAATGACAAAAATGACAAAAATGACAAAAATGACAAAAATGACAAAAATGACAAAAATGACAAAAATGACAAAAATGACAAAAATGACAAAAATGACAAAAATGACAAAAATGACAAAAATGACAAAAATGACAAAAATGACAAAAATGACAAAAATGACAAAAATGACAAAAATGACAAAAATGACAAAAATGACAAAAATGACAAAAATGACAAAAATGACAAAAATGACAAAAATGACAAAAATGACAAAAATGACAAAAATGACAAAAATGACAAAAATGACAAAAATGACAAAAATGACAAAAATGACAAAAATGACAAAAATGACAAAAATGACAAAAATGACAAAAATGACAAAAATGACAAAAATGACAAAAATGACAAAAATGACAAAAATGACAAAAATGACAAAAATGACAAAAATGACAAAAATGACAAAAATGACAAAAATGACAAAAATGAAAAAAATGACAAAAATGACAAAAATGACAAAAATGACAAAAATGACAAAAATGACAAAAATGACAAAAATGACAAAAATGACAAAAATGACAAAAATGACAAAAATGACAAAAATGACAAAAATGACAAAAATGACAAAAATGACAAAAATGACAAAAATGACAAAAATGACAAAAATGACAAAAATGACAAAAATGACAAAAATGACAAAAATGACAAAAATGACAAAAATGACAAAAATGACAAAAATGATAAAAATGACAAAAAATGACAAAAATGACAAAAATGACAAAAATGAACAAATTGACAAAACTGACAAAAATGACAAAAATGACAAAAATGACAAAAATGACAAAAATGACAAAAATGACAAAAATGACAAAAATGACAAAAATGACAAAAATGACAAAAATGACAAAAATGACAAAAATGACAAAAATGACAAAAATGACAAAAATGACAAAAATGACAAAAATGACAAAAATGACAAAAATGACAAAAATGACAAAAATGACAAAAATGACAAAAATGACAAAAATGACAAAAATGACAAAAATGACAAAAATGACAAAAATGACAAAAATGACAAAAATGACAAAAATGACAAAAATGACAAAAATGACAAAAATGACAAAAATGACAAAAATGACAAAAATGACAAAAATGACAAAAATGACAAAAATGACAAAAATGACAAAAATGACAAAAATGACAAAAATGACAAAAATGACAAAAATGACAAAAATGACAAAAATGACAAAAATGACAAAAATGACAAAAATGACAAAAATGACAAAAATGACAAAAATGACAAAAATGACAAAAATGACAAAAATGACAAAAATGACAAAAATGACAAAAATGACAAAAATGACAAAAATGACAAAAATGACAAAAATGACAAAAATGACAAAAATGACAAAAATGACAAAAATGACAAAAATGACAAAAATGACAAAAATGACAAAAATGACAAAAATGACAAAAATGACAAAAATGACAAAAATGACAAAAATGACAAAAATGACAAAAATGACAAAAATGACAAAAATGACAAAAATGACAAAAATGACAAAGATGACAAAAATGACAAAAATGACAAAAATGACAAAAATGACAAAAATGACAAAAATGACAAAAATGACAAACATGACAAAAATGACAAAAATGACAAAAATGACAAAAATGACAAAACTGACAAAAATGACAAAAATGACAAAAATGACAAAAATGACAAAAATGACAAAAATGACAAAAATGACAAAAATGACAAAAATGACAAAAATGACAAAAATGGCAAAAATGACAAAAATGACAAAAATGACAAAAATGACAAAAATGACAAAAATGACAAAAATGACAAAAATGACAAAAATGACAAAAATGACAAAAATGACAAAAATGACAAAAATGACAAAAATGACAAAAATGACAAAAATGACAAAAATGACAAAAATGACAAAAATGACAAAAATGACAAAAATGACAAAAATGACAAAAATGACAAAAATGACAAAAATGACAAAAATGACAAAAATGACAAAAATGACAAAAATGACAAAAATGACAAAAATGACAAAAATGACAAAAATGACAAAAATGACAAAAATGACAAAAATGACAAAAATGACAAAAATGACAAAAATGACAAAAATGACAAAAATGACAAAAATGACAAAAATGACAAAAATGACAAAAATGACAAAAATGACAAAAATGACAAAAATGACAAAAATGACAAAAATGACAAAAATGACAAAAATGACAAAAATGACAAAAATGACAAAAATGGCAAAAATGACAAAAATGACAAAAATGACAAAAATGACAAAGATGACAAAAATGACAAAAATGACAAAAATGACAAAAATGACAAAAATGACAAAAATGACAAAAATGACAAAAATGACAAAAATGACAAACATGACAGAAATGACAAAAATGACAAAAATGACAATCATGACAAAAATGACAAAAATGACAAAAATGACAAAAATGACAAAAATGACAAAAATGACAAAAATGACAAAAATGACAAAAATGACAAAAATGACAAAAATGACAAAAATGACAAAAATGACAAAAATGACAAAAATGACAAAAATGACAAAAATGACAAAAATGACAAAAATGACAAAAATGACAAAAATGACAAAAATGACAAAAATGACATAAATGAACAAAATGACAAAACTGACAAAAATGACAAAAATGACAAAAATGACAAAAATGACAAAAATGACAAAAATGACAAAAATGACAAAAATGACAAAAATGACAAAAATGACAAAAATGACAAAAATGACAAAAATGACAAAAATGACAAAAATGACAAAAATGACAAAAATGACAAAAATGACAAAAATGACAAAAATGACAAAAATGACAAAAATGACAAAAATGACAAAAATGACAAAAATGACAAAAATGACAAAAATGACAAAAATGACAAAAATGACAAAAATGACAAAAATGACAAAAATGACAAAAATGACAAACATGACAAAAATGACAAAAATGACAAAAATGACAAAAATGACAAAAATGACAAAAATGACAAAAATGACAGAAATGACAAAAATGACAAAAATGACAAAAATGACAAAAATGACAAAAATGACAAAAATGACAAAAATGACAAAAATGACAAAAATGACAAAAATGACAAAAATGACAAAAATGACAAAAATGACAAAAATGACAAAAAGGACAAAAATGACAAAAATGACAAAAATGACAAAAATGACAAAAATGACAAAAATGACAAAAATGACAAAAATGACAAAAATGACAAAAATGACAAAAATGACAAAAATGACAAAAATGACAAAAATGACAAAAATGACAAAAATGACAAAAATGACAAAAATGACAAAAATGACAAAAATGACAAAAATGACAAAAATGACAAAAATGACAAAAATGACAAAAATGACAAAAATGACAAAAATGACAAAAATGACAAAAATGAACAAAATGACAAAACTGACAAAAATGACAAAAATGACAAAAATGACAAAAATGACAAAAATGACAAAAACGACAAAAATGACAAAAATGACAAAAATGACAAAAATGACAAACATGACAAACATGACAAAAATGACAAAAACGACAAAAATGACAAAAATGACAAAAATGACAAAAATGACAAAAATGACAAACATGACAAAAATGACAAAAATGACAAAAATGACAAAAATGACAAAAATGACAAAAATGACAAAAATGACAAAAATGACAAAAATGACAAAAATGACAAAAATGACAAAAATGACAAAAATGACAAAAATGACAAAAATGACAAAAATGACAAAAATGACAAAAATGACAAAAATGACAAAAATGACAAAAATGACAAAAATGACAAAAATGACAAAAATGACAAAAATGACAAAAATGACAAAAATGACAAAAATGACAAAAATGACAAAAATGACAAAAATGACAAAAATGACAAAAATGACAAAAATGACAAAAATGACAAAAATGACAAAAATGACAAAAATGACAAAAATGACAAAAATGACAAAAATGACAAAAATGACAAAAATGACAAAAATGACAAAAATGACAAAAATGACAAAAATGACAAAAATGACAAAAATGACAAAAATGACAAAAATGACAAAAATGACAAAAATGACAAAAATGACAAAAATGACAAAAATGACAAAAATGACAAAAATGACAAAAATGACAAAAATGACAAAAATGACAAAAATGACAAAAATTACAAAAATGACAAAAATTACAAAAATTACAAAAATGACAAAAATTACAAAAATTACAAAAATTACAAAAATGACAAAAATGACAAAAATGACAAAAATGACAAAAATGACCAAAATGATGAAAATGAAAAATAGGACAAAAATGACAAAAATTACAAAAATTACAAAAATGACAAAAATTACAAAAATTTTCGAAAATTACGAAAATGACAAAAATGACAAAAATTACAAAAATTACAAAAATTACAAAATTTACAAAATTTGCAAAAAAAATACAATAATAACAAAAATGACAAAATGACAAAAATCACAAAAATGACAAAAATTACATAAATTACAAAAATTACAAAATTTACGAAAATTACAAAAATTACAAAAATTACAAAAATTACAAAAATTACAAAAATTACAAAAATTACAAAAATTACAAAAATTACAAAAATTACAAAAATTACAAAAATTACAAAAATTACAAAAATTACAAAAATTACAAAAATTACAAAAATTACAAAAATTACAAAAATTACAAAAATTACAAAAATTACAAAAATTGTGTTACAAATGTTTAAAATACAAATCTTATGTATTTTTTAACAAACACACATATGTGTAAGATCTCAATAAACATTACGTTTCTTTGAAAAGATCTAAGTTTTCTCAACACTAAAGGCGTACATAATTCAAGAATATGATGGTTTGCATCTCACAAATGCTAAATTACGGTTGACAGATTTTTTTCAGCACGTATCTGGGCCGGACAAATCCAGGCTATTTTATCTGAAAACCTGGCAAAATTTGAGCATTTGATATAAAAAATTTCGACCAAATATTCGGGCAAATTTAGTCTGATCTCGGGAATAACTGAACAAAAATTAAAAAAAAAAATCTGGAAAAAAAATTTTTCAACTAAACTTATTTGCAGATTTTAAATCGTATCGTCTTCCAAAAAATCTTTAAATAATTTTTTTTAAACTTGCTCTAAAAATTTCATTTTCGACGCATAAGTAACACATTTTTTTTTTGATTTGTCAAATAGTGACGAAATTCGGGTATTTTTCAAAAAAATCCGGGCAACCGTGCAGGACCGGACTTTTCCCTAGTTTTGTACAATCTGGCAAGCTTATGCTTAAACCACCAGCCCTCAGAAAGATTACCATGTACGCGTTGATCGAGATTCGATCTCATGCCCACTGGCTTAGAAGACATGAACACTATCCTCTAGGTCACGGTCGGCGGAATTTGAACTCTTAACTCATATAACCTGATTTTTCTGTTCAAATTGTCCATAGTTGGTTGTATTTGGAAAGTTAACTCTGATTATCAGCTCATGAGGGACTAAATAAGCTTCGACATGTGGTTTCAAAGAAAAAAAACCATCTATATAGAAGTCATTTAATATTATTGAAAATTCATAAGAAAGTTCAATCACCTGTTACAATTTTTTCTTCTTGTAAAATAAAGAGAGAATGAATCTTTTGATTAAGTAGAATGTTACAAAAACTGTTTTTTATTAATTAAATGGTGTTGCATATAATTCTTGAGATAATGCTTTGCCAAAATCTTTTCATAACCTTGCTCAAGTTTTAAGAGATTATGCAGGTAACTACGTCTTTGATTGTTATTAGTAAATCGATAGTATTCCGTTTATCATGATATCGTTTATTAAAATACAAAAATTATAAAGTGGAACTGGTTAAAAAATATATTCTGTATTTTTTTGCAAGAATCACGAAATTCAAAAATATATTCTCATTTTCAAACAGTAAGTTTCCAGCATGGATTATCATTAGAGTTCTATTTTTAAAACATTTCCATTTTTGAAAGATATATTTGAATTCAGTCAACTACAACAGTCGAGTCTTCGTCAAAAAAAGTCATTGCCTAGGCTTATAATAATCTTTCATTAGAATTTACATCTCATCGATATGCCATAAACAAAATTCTTTGCGTCAATGTGGAAGGATACTCTGCCATCTACACATGCAAGTCTTTCTACAAATGGATTTTTGTAAGCCTTCAAAACCTATTTTGAGACCTTCTTATATTTTTCACAAAAATAATGCAGAAGTATTAATAATCATAAAAAAAAAACATTACACGAGTTCAATTTAGTGTCTTACCTGTGTTTTCGAAATCACTGAGCACCTCATTAAACGTAGTTAGAATGCAATTTCAGCAGAACACAGAATAGGTCTCATACCTTTTGTGAAATTCCGAGCTTATAGCTCAAACATATTTGTTGCCTCCCTTTAAACTATTGGCAAGTAAAATTTGTCACGGCATATCGTTCTGTGACGCTGATCGACAGCAATTTGCAACAATTCACAGTTTGATGAGTCTAAGCTATTGGCGAGGGAGCATACTCAAGTGGCTTTATCTGCTGTCAATCGAAGCGTGACCATCAACAAAATTTTCCTGCAATTCAATTTTCAATCGTTTTTGCTACTAGTTGTTGAAATTTGTCAAACATATTAGCAAGCTAGAGCAAACTTTCCAAAAGTTTTGAAAATCGTATTATTGAAAAACTTTTTATTTCAATACTTATGAGAAATCTTCAGCTCGCCTCCAGTTTAATTGAATAGTTGTAAATCCATTTTCTATTTTTACCATCTTCAACAACTAAATGGGTAAAAATTGGACTCCACCCACCCACAGCAAATTTCTACAGCTGCTTATCATCTGTTGTTGCTGCTGCTGCTGCATTTTTGTTCTTTTGCGCTCCACTAATTGAGTTTAATTAAGATACGCTATTGATGTCTGCTTGCTGATGCAAATGCATGCTCACTCTAAAACATCAGAACGAACGTGTGTACGTAGACGTTATTTTTGATGAGTTTATTGATGTTGCTAGCTAGCCTGGAAGCTTGGTTTGGCTTTCTTCGCAACAACCATAAAACTTTTCTCCACACTTCTTAGCGAGGCAATTAAATTTTCGCCATCTGGGGCTTGGCGTTGCGCGCTGATCAACGGATTTGCCCTGCTACCCACATTCAGTTATGGTTGCAAATTAGACTACCGTAATTAGCGACGACTCCGGTTGGCTTCTAATTGTTTCAAGCTTAGTTGAACCGTTGAAAAATAGAACATTTGGAAATTAGTTTAGATGGAAATTGAATGATGATGGGATTTCATCTAGTTAGATGTATGTTTTCACCTTGTCTTAAAATCTAATTCTAATATCTGGTTGGCTTCGTAATATGATCTGCATAACTTTTGGGTTTTTCATTAAGATTGTAAAGTATCTAACATTTCATCAAGCACTTTCATTCCAAGAGCTTTAGTGTGACTCACTTTCTAGACCACTGAAAATTAAAAGAAAAATCATACTTCAAATTCCATCATCCTTCAATACGACTGCGAAAAGGAAACGAAAAAAATGTCTTTCCAGCATCAGCAGTCTAACCTGTTTCGAGGTTCGTCGCTTTTTCCCAGTAGTTCACCCGTTGAAGTCACTCTACTTATTATGGAACAAATCGGATGTATGAAGTTCGTCTTGCGATTTTCCTCCGGTAATTTCCATTTATGCTGCTGCTAGCAGTAAGCAGTAGGCCACTGGGTAGGTACAAATTGGTACCCTGCATCCACCTCGAAGCAATTGAATCTATTTCCATCACATTTCTTCGCTTCGAGAGACCGGATCAAAATACGGCTGAGGCTAAATCCGTCCGGACCAAATTGAGACGCGCGTTGCTTTCCGGCTTCCTTGCTTCCAGTTTGCCCGTAAATCATAGCTGCACCTCCTCTCTTTAGGTGGTTTGAGAGTGGCCGCGCCATCAGTGGGCCATTAAACCGGATTACACCAAATAGGAGGCATCGAGTAGTACGAAAAAGATACACTACACAACATGTGTAGTGCATAACTGCCAACAGAAGCAGCAAGCAAAAGTGGAAATGTTTTCCACATCAGCTTCGGGGTGCCGTCGATTAGCGTCAAGTCAACCGGTGGATAAGTTTCAATTAGTGGCAGCATTTTTTGAGAAAACGCCATAGGCACAGTGGGGTAAAAACTAAAAGTCTCAAACTCAGAAAAAAAATAGAAAAAAATATGATTTTTTTCGCATCGAATTTAATTACTCACGGTTTACTAAAAAAATGATTTTTAATTTGGAAATTTGAACTTGAAATACTTTTCAAGTAATATTCTACATTTTTACAAAAAAATATACAATTGAGAGAAAAACCTAGAACCTGCATATTATGATTTATCATACGCAAAATAGTAAAAACTTGCTTCACAAAACTTTGCAAAAAAAAATCTTAATTTATGTACGATGACAGAATTTCGAACAAAAAGAATATGTCATGCTTGATGCTGCCAAGATTTGTATGTAAACTATGTCTCATCTTTTTCCCAGCTCGCCAACATTTTCAGCAAATATTTTCGTGAGCTGATACATCAAAAGCTATCTCACTTGACTAAACTCAAATTGGCGGTGTCAGTTTTTCTGTTTTATCACGTAAAAGTTTGTAAACCGTATTTTTGACGGTCGCCATCAGAGCAGAAGTACGCATCCTTGTACTAGATTGCAAATATTTTTAACTTTCAAATTTCTCTTCCAAAAACAGGTATTGAATCATAACCAGTTGTATTACATTTATGCGCAATGCCTTTGAACGACTTAACGTGTCCAATTTTATGATGTGTTACAGAATTTTCAATTTATGGATTTGTGTCTTCATGCCTATGTCGAGTTTTTTAACAAACAAACATACATATTGGTTTGGTGGCTAAATCCACCCCATGAGGGCCCAGAAAAAGCGAGCAAGGTATCCTAATCGACGCCCAAAGTCTAAAATTCCTAATCAAATTTGAATGATTGAGTAAGGTTGTTCAAGGGTAACAATCTTTATTCAGAACTGATGCCAAAACCTCGAAAACTAATTACAGGATCAGAATTCTGCTACAGCTTTTCAAAAAAAAAATTCACTTGTTGATTGGAATCTGAAAGTGGAATTTCAAATGAAATATTTTTACTTTTTCCTGGAGTTTGGTTTCCATGTTTTTAAAACCTAAATTGTATTTCTGTTCTCGTCTTTTGGATTCTGTATCCAGGACTCTTGATTTTCAGTTCGAATCATCATTGGAAAAAAGAAATGAAAAGTTTTTTTGACATCCAGGTTTATATTTGGTTTTGTATATCATTTAAAATTTTAATAATAATTTTCGAAACTCGAATGCATTCTCGACATTTTTATAATAGTTTTCCGATAAAAAAAGGAAATCATAAACCACCCTGAATTTTTATTACACATTCTGATACGAAGTTCTTAAACTTAATTTTTATGCAGTATTCAAACATAACAAATGGTGATCCAGGAATAAAAACTCAAAATCAGATTGATCATTCGAAATTCATAATTAAACTCAGATTTACAAGTTGGAATGAAAATAAAAAATCGAAACAATGAACCCAGATTGAAATCCGAAACATCATAATTTAAATTACAGATTCATGATTGCGGGCTCTGAAACAAATTTCATTTCTTGGCTCATATTTAAAATTCTGAGGTATAATTTTGGTACAGATATCACCCATATTCAAATTCGGAAACAGATTAAAAATTCAAATTTAGAATTCAGATTCAAAACTCAGGGAGTCTTTCGGCCAAATTTAGAGATTTATGGATAAGATTTTTTTATTTTGCACTTTTAACACATTAAGGACTGCGATGAAATCTATGGCGAGAAAAACTGAAATTCGGCATTCTATATCTCAGAAACCCCCGAACCAAAATCTACTAGTTAAGCATTTTTGAGTTTCGGCAAATTTGTGTCTAATTTTGTCGAATAAAGTTTAGCAATTAAATACAGAACATTTGAGTTATGCTTTAACGGGTAGCACACTGTTGGCTAGCGAAAATCGATACATCTCGTGTTTGGTCCTCAAAGTGTTAACATGGAATGGTAAATTTCAGACAAATTAAAAGTAGAATTTTTACGAAAAAGAAAAATATTACTTATCGAGAAAACTTTTTTTTTAAATGGGTACAAACATTATAGCAGAGTTGTCTTATTTCAATTGAAATAATACATCTCAACCGGACGTTTTTTTCCGTTTGAGTAAGGTTCTGTGTTTTGAAATTCAGTTAAAAAAATTTTTCTCACATTAAAATGCTAATTGAAACTTAAAATTTTCAAATATGAATTTTCTAAGGTTGAAGAGAAAAGTCACAGTGTTGCCGAATTCCACTTTTATTTAATTATGTTTAATTAAAAACTATAATTATGTTTTGCATATCCTTCATCTCATCCCTACATTCCTTCTGACCTCTATTCTCAAGGAAAACTATGTATCTATCTAATCATGATTATTTAATAAAATTACCATCCATAGCAAATACTGTTGTTTATTTTCCCATATATCTTTCATCTCAATTCTACATCTAAGTTTTAGCAAAAAAAATTCAAATCTGTACTTTTTCTGCCACTCTGTCTTTATTTAATCTGCGCTCCTTGAGCCAAGCTGTGTTTTTACCTGTGGCCGAATCAGAAACAACCAATCGTAGCAGCAGCCTTACAAATCTGTGCTATTTGTGCTTATTCTACCAACTACGCCATGTGTTGAAGACGTTTCGGATGTTCTTTAAAATGCTTTTAAAAGCTTATTAATTATTTTATTAATTTAAAGGTAAGTAAGTAAATAAGTATAAGTAAACTTACATTGCTTAACCTCCAATCTATCTTCCTCAACAAATCGATTATAACAACTGATATTTTACTCGTGACGAGTTCTAAAGAAGAGTATAATTTTAATTTAGATAACATTTTAAGCTTTCTGTACTCACATTT